>NC_140998.1:135516512-135656045 GCF_052327205.1 Somniosus microcephalus
CCTCTCCGGCTCTGTGGCCAATCTTCGCCCTGAATACCCCCTCGCCCCCCACTTTCTTCTTTTCCTCCGGCTGTGTCTGCTGATATTTCAGGCCCACTTTACCTTCCTGGCTTGTCAGTGCAGCTTCACCCTCCCTCCCTCCCTCCCTCCCTCACTTGAAACGTGCTGACGGAAGGGCCAGTGTTTCCTCCCAGCTTTTTACTCATCTTCACAGGTTGTCCACCCCACCATTTATATTAATGACTTGGATGAAGGAATAGAGAGTTGTATATCCAAGTTTGCAAATGACAGTAAATTAGGAGGCACAGTAAGTTGTGTAGCTGAGAGCAGGCAGTTACAAAGGGACATGGGCTAAGTAAGTGGGCAAAACTATGACTGATGGTCTTCAGTGTGGGGAAGTGTGAGGTCACTTTGGACCTGAAGAAGACACATTTTTGAATGATGAAAGACTAAGAACTGTGGAGGAGCAAAGGGATTTGGGTGGCCAGGTGCACACATCACTACAAGTTAGTGCACAAAAATAAATCAATGGAATGATGGTCTTTATCTCGGGGGAGGGGGGGGTGGTGGGGTTGGAATTCAAAAAGGGAAGTGATGCTTCAGTAGTTGTACAGAGCCTTGGTCAGACCCCATCTGGAGGACTGCTTTCGCTTCTGGGCACCGAACCTCACAAAAGATATATTGGCCTTGGAGGGGGTACAGTGCAGATTCTCCAGAATGATACCTGGGCTAAATTATGCAGACAGGTTGCATAAACTTGGTTTGTGTTCCCTTGAGTTGAGAACTTTGAGGGGCGACCTAATTGAGGTGTTTAAAACGATAAAGGGATTTGATAGGGTAGATACAAAGAAACTATTTTGTCTGGTGAGGGAATCAAGAACAAGGGGGCTAATCTTAAAGTTAGAGGCCATTCCGAAGTGAAATCAGGAAGCACTTTTTCACACACTAATGGAATTCTGGATCTCTGTGCTGTGTCAATTGAAATTTTTAAGACTGAGATCGATATTTTTTAGGTGAGGGAATCGAGGGATATGAAGCAAAGGTGGGTAAATGGAGTTAAGGTGCTGATCAGCCATGATCTGATTGAATGATTAGGCTCGAGGAGCTAAATGGCCTAAATCCTGATCCGAATGCCTCTTCCTCCATTGCACCATGTGACTCTCAGCTAGCTGTCCCCCAGCCCTCCCCTTGCTCGAAGCAATTCCCCTGTCCTCCTCGTCCTGCTGCCACACATCCATCCCTCTGCCCTCTTATGATTCAATTATCTCCCTCTCCCCCCAAACCCTGCTTGATCTGAATAACGCCCTTGGTCTTGACTTCACATGCAATGCCATGGCGATCTTTTTTTTTTAATATATGTAAAATCTTGTTCTGTTTTCTGTCTGGAAAATCTTTCTTCCGATTGTCATATTTTTCAGTTGGTACTTCTCATTATAAGTTCCTATGCCCACATTTATAATGAAAATGTGCTGTAATTAGAACCACATGCCTGTGGGGGCACTGCAGGGTTTGTTACATCAACACAAGTAAAATACTGTGGATGCTGGAAACCTGAAATAAAAACAAAATGCTGGAAATACTCAGCAGGTCAGTCAGCAGCTTTGCAGAGAGAAACAGAGTCAACGTTTCAGGTTATTGACCTTTTGTCAGCCTGTTATACATCTCCCAACTCCATAGCTTGTACTAAAGAGAAATTGATATACTCCCAACTACACTCAACTTCTCTGCTACCCAAGTTGCAAATCTACTAAAAACTATAATATAAATTAAATATATTCATAAAGTAAGAAAAATGTATGACTATTCCCCACTTTGTCTGCAATGCCACGAGAGATCAACCAGTACACAGTAAATATTTTACCTCTTTAAACCTTGCTTTTCTTTTTCTCCATTCCACCATTTTAGCAGTCACACAAAAGTGGGAAGCTCAGAGGCAGAGCAGGACTGTTGCAAAGGGTGGAGTGAGGGCAGAGTGGGACTGTTGTAAAGGGCGGAGTGAGGGGAGAGCGGGACTGTTGTAAAGGTTGGGGTGAGGGGCAGAGCGGGACTGTTGTAAAGGTTGGGGTGAGGTGAGGGAGGAGCGGGACTGTTGTAAAGGGTGGAGTGAGGGGAGAGCGGGACTGTTGTAGTTGTAAAGCGTGGAATGAGGTGCAGAGCGGGACTGTTGTAAAGGTTGGGGTGAGGTGAGGGGGGAGCAGGACTGTTGTAAAGGGTGGAGTGAGGGGAGAGCGGGACTGTTGTAAAGGGTGGAGTGAGGGGAGAGCGGGACTGTTGTAAAGGGTGGAGTGAGGGGAGAGCGGGACTGTTGTAAAGGGTGGAGTGAGGGGCAGAGCGGGATTGTTGTAAAGGGTGGAGTGAGGGGAGAGCGGGACTGTTGTAAAGGTTGGGGTGAGGGGAGAGCGGGACTGTTGTAAAGCGTGGAGTGAGGGGAGAGCGGGACTGTTGTAAAGCGTGGAATGAGGTGCAGAGCGGGACTGTTGTAAAGGTTGGGGTGAGGTGAGGGGGGAGCGGGACTGTTGTAAAGGTTGGGGTGAGGTGAGGGGGGAGCGGGACTGTTGTAAAGGGTGGAGTGAGGGGAGAGCGGGACTGTTGTAAAGGGTGGAGTGAGGGGCAGAGCGGGATTGTTGTAAAGGGTGGAGTGAGGGGAGAGCGGGACTGTTGTAAAGCGTGGAGTGAGGGGAGAGCGGGACTGTTGTAAAGCGTGGAGTGAGGGGAGAGCGGGACTTGTAAAGCGTGGAATGAGGTGCAGAGCGGGACTGTTGTAAAGGTTGGGGTGAGGTGAGGGGGGAGCGGGACTGTTGTAAAGGGTGGAGTGAGGGGAGAGCGGGACTGTTGTAAAGGTTGGGGTGAGGTGAGGGGAGAGTGGGACTGTTGTAAAGGGTGGAGTGAGGGGCAGAGCGGGACTGTTGTAAAAGGTGGGGTGAGGGGAGAGCGGGACTGTTGTAAAGCGTGGAGTGAGGGGAGAGCGGGACTGTTGTAAAGCGTGGAATGAGGTGCAGAGCGGGACTGTTGTAAAGGTTGGGGTGAGGTGAGGGGGGAGCGGGACTGTTGTAAAGGTTGGGGTGAGGTGAGGGGGGAGCGGGACTGTTGTAAAGGGTGGAGTGAGGGGAGAGCGGGACTGTTGTAAAGGGTGGAGTGAGGGGCAGAGCGGGATTGTTGTAAAGGGTGGAGTGAGGGGAGAGCGGGACTGTTGTAAAGCGTGGAGTGAGGGGAGAGCGGGACTGTTGTAAAGCGTGGAGTGAGGGGAGAGCGGGACTTGTAAAGCGTGGAATGAGGTGCAGAGCGGGACTGTTGTAAAGGTTGGGGTGAGGTGAGGGGGGAGCGGGACTGTTGTAAAGGGTGGAGTGAGGGGAGAGCGGGACTGTTGTAAAGGTTGGGGTGAGGGGAGAGTGGGACTGTTGTAAAGGGTGGAGTGAGGGGCAGAGCGGGACTGTTGTAAAAGGTGGGGTGAGGTGAGGGGAGAGCGGGACTGTTGTAAATGGTGGGGTGAGGTGAGGGGCAGAGCAGATTGAAGGGTAGTAGCTGCGAGAGGAATGTTGGTGGATTTTGAGCTCGGAACGGATGCAGCTGGGTGAATGTCGAGGCAAAGGAAAGAAGAAGGAAGTGGTGTGAGAGTAAGTAGATGTGGCACTGGGATGGGCACCAGTAATTTGTGATGGTGGATGTGTTGCCTTGTAGACATAACCTGATGTATGATGAAAGGGGAACGAAAGTTAGTGAAACACCTTTCACTCAAGGTACTCCCCCAGTATCTACAAAAAAAGAAAAACACTTATTCATTACCATTTAAAAGAACCTTTGAATTTTCTGCCCCGTGGAGACCTGCATTTTTGGGTTATCGCCCCTCCAGGTTACTTCAGTCATGTCACTGGTTTGGAGAAGCATCCTGCATGCTGGTGTGGTCCCATGTTAATAAGGGTTGTGACTTTGGTGTTGGCTTGGAAGCTGATCTAGAGCCTCTTAACCCCAGGAAAGAAAGAAAGAACTTGGATTTATATAGCACATTTCACAACCTCCGGACAGCCCAAAGCGTTGACAACCAATGAAGTACTATTCAACTGTATCACTGTTGTAATGTAGGAAATGTGGCAGATAGTTTGTGCACAGCAAAGTCTCTCAATCAGCGATGTGATAATGACCAGATAATCTGTTTTATTCGTCTTGGTTGAGGGGTTAGTTGACTCTGGATCAGCTCCAATGCTTGTAATCCTCTGTTGAATAAATGGAGGTGTTCGGGCATGCAGGCAAATCCTCAACAGAGTGACTTGAGCAAAGGAGACCTGGGATGGTTCCAGGTATGGCAGGAAGACTTTTTTTTTTAAGTCATTCTCTGACTCAAGTCTATAACTAGCACCTGTGCATGAACCTGCCCGGGTTAGATGTAGAAATGTGTTAAGTTGATCCTGAAAGTTTAATCTGTGCCAAGGGACGCACTTCCTGTTAATCTGTGCCAAGGGACACACTTCCCGTTAATCTGTGCCAAGGGACGCACTTCCTGTTAATCTGTGCCAAGGGACATACTTCCCGTTAATCTGTGCCAAGGGACACACTTCCCGTTAATCTGTGCCAAGGGACACACTTCCCGTTAATCTGTGCCAAGGGACGCACTTCCCGTTAATCTGTGCCAAGGGACGCACTTCCCGTTAATCTGTGCCAAGGGACGCACTTCCCGTTAATCTGTGCCAAGGGACGCAGTTCCCTTTAATCTGTGCCAAGGGACGCACTTCCCGTTAATCTGTGCCAAGGGACGCAGTTCCCTTTAATCTGTGCCAAGGGACGCACTTCCCGTTAATCTGTGCCAAGGGACGCAGTTCCCTTTAATCTGTGCCAAGGGACGCACTTCCCGTTAACCTGTGCCAAGGGACGCAGTTCCCTTTAATCTGTGCCAAGGGACGCACTTCCCGTTAATCTGTGCCAAGGGACGCACTTCCCGTTAATCTGTGCCAAGGGACGCACTTCCCGTTAATCTGTGCCAAGGGACGCACTTCCCGTTAATCTGTGCCAAGGGACGCACTTCCCGTTAATCTGTGCCAAGGGACGCACTTCCCGTTAATCTGTGCCAAGGGACGCACTTCCCGTTAATCTGTGCCAAGGGATGCACTTCCTGTTAATCTGTGCCAAGGGACACACTTCCTGTTAATCTGTGCCCAAATTTCTTTGATCTTTTGTGCCAAAAGGTGGCATTACACCGTATAAGCACCTTTGTTTCGCTGTAACTTTTCAGGAAATTCCTGCCCAGCATGTTTTGCCTTCAAAAAGGAATCCATCAAAGGCATTATAGAGCCCCGAGGGGGTGACTCATTAGTCATCTCAAACAGCAGGTGAAGAGGCAGCGCTAAACTGGAGCTTCCCTACTCCAGTAAAACACCAGGGAGAGACAAAAGAAAAGGGGAATAAAATAAATTTAAATATATAAAATTAAGCTTAAAATTACCGTAGCCCAGAACAAGATCAGCTTGAATAAAGCACACCAGATGGCGTGGGAGATGGAAGAGACAGAACAGAAAGTTGCTCTTCATTGTCACTTGCGACTGCACACAGACACAAAGCAATTCTTATTCTATTATCATAGACTGTCACATTATTCGGAAAAGCCTAATAAAAACGTGACAGGACAGGCGTCAGTGTGTGGACACAATTAACATTGATAAGCACATCAGGATTGTTGACCTAGGACTTTTGAATGGAAAGATGACAGGACATTGATTTTAAGTTATAGACTTAAGTTATGCAACACCTGCCCTTATACCTCACCCCTTCCCACTGTCCAGGGCCCCAAACACCCCTTCCAGGTGAAACAGTGATTTACTTGTACTTCTTGCAATCTAGTATACTGTATTCACTGCTCACGATGTGGTCTCCTCTACATTGGGGAGACCAAACGCAGATTGGCTGACCGCTTTGCGGAACACCTCCGTTCAGTCCGTAAGGGTGACCCCGAGCTTCCAGTCGCCTGTCATTTCAATTCACCACTCCACTCCCACTCAGACCTCACTGTCCTCGGCCTCTTGCATTGTTCCACGGAAGCTCAGCATAAGCTTGAGGAACAGCACCTCATCTTCCGATTGGGCATTTTACAGCCTTCCGGACTCAACATAGAGTTCAACAATTTCAGATCATAACCTCAGCCCCTATCATATTTTTATATAATTTTTATCCACACTTTTGGTTTGTGCCTTTTCCTTTTCCTTTTTTTCTCTCCCACATGGCAGCTGTCTTTCATTCTGCCAGCACATTTCACACTTCATCTAGAGCCATCCTTTGTTTCTTTACCTGCCCTATTACCATCTCGACTCGCCTTGAATATCTCTTAATGTCTCTTCACCTCTCACAGAACTTCCCTTTTGTTCTTTAATCCCCTCCCCCATTTCCCAGCCCCCAAACTTGCTTTTTAATCTTTCATTTCCTGCTTTTTTCTCAGTTCTGACGAAGGGTCTTCGACCTGAAACGTTAACTCTGTTTCTCTCTCCATGGATGTTGCCTGGCCTGCTGAGTTTTTCCAGCGTTTTCTGTTGTTATTTAAGTTATAAACTTCTCTTACAATGCTGCTATCATATCACAATATCCTTGAACTCATTGAGAGTATCTCCATAACAGATCCACTAGTTGAATGGTATCAGTACCTTGTTGGTTTCTTTTCCTCTGCATTGCAATATGCTAACTCCATATGCTCCAGTGGTTAGGTTTTCAGCTAAGGGTCCCTGATTCAAATACCCTCTGTGGGGGGGGTGGGAGAAGTTCCCACATGAATAATTCCCTTGAGTAAAGGACTCCTAAATGGGCTTCAATCTGCTAAATGGGTATCAGCATTGCTGGAAAGTCAACAGCAGTCCTGAGTGAAAAGACTGGCTCCTATCCACAGGACTTGTGCACTGTCTGGGCCTGAGACTGTGAAAGAGAGAGGGGCATGGCTCATCTTTGATTAGGGGGATGGTTGTGGTTTCAGTGCCACCTGAGTTTCTTTTTCTCCCTCCCATTGGCCTCTGCCATTGGTATTCAGTGTCAGCTGTGGCTCAGTTGGTAGCACACTTGCCTCAGTCAGAAGGTTGTGGGTTCAAGTCCCACTCCAGGAACTTGAGCACATAAAGCTAGGCTGACACTCCAGTGCAGTGCTGAGGGGGTGCTGCACTGTCGGAGGTGCCGTCTTTCAAATGAGACGTTAAACCGAGGCCCTGTCTGCTCTCTCAGATGGACATAAAAGATCCCATGGCACTATTTCGAAGAAGAGCAGGGGAGTTTTCCCCGGTGTCCTGGCCAATATTTATCTCTCAACCAACATCACAAAAAACAGATTACCTGGTCGTTATCACATTGCTGTTTGTGGGACCTTGCTGTGCGCAAATTGGCTGCCGCGTGTCCCACATTACAACAGTGTCACCACTTCAAAAAAAAAAGTACTTCATTGACTGTAAAGCGCATTGAGACGTCCGGTGGTCATGAAAGGCGCTATATAAATGCAAGTCTTTCTTTTCAAATAGCAAGAGTGGCTGGGTAACAGCCTTTTCTGGGGGGGGGGGGTGGGGAGAGAAACAGCAACATTCATCACTGCTTTGGGCCATTAACATTTTATGGACCATGCTCTACTTCTGAGTGTAGAAATTGGTTTCCTGTACACGTGGAGTGAAGCGTTCCTTTGTTTACCATTTGTAGCAAAATCGTAAAGTTGAATATAAAGAACATGCTTACAATGTTGCTACAAATAGGAAATCTACCCACCTGTACTCTGATATTTGCAGCTTGGAGCACTGGCTGGTATTTACAGGCAGAGTATCCACTTCATGCAGATGGTCTTGCCAAATAATATTTTCACATTTATAGATTAGATTTAATTGAGTAGACTAAAATCCAATAAGTACTTCATACTTGAGTGCAGTGGTTCTACTGAGTAACTATAATATTCTGCACGTTTTTAATCTTCATTCATGGGATGCAGGCGTCGCTGGCAAAGCCAGCATTTATTGCCCATCCCTAATGCCCTCGAAAGTGGTGGTGAGCAGCCATCTTGAACCGCTGCACTCCCTGTAGTGAAGGTACTTCCAGTGTGAGTTTGACCCAGCGACGATGAAGGAACGGCGATATATTTCCAAGTCAGGATGGCGTGGAACTTGCAGGTGGTGGTGTTGTTCCCATGCGCCTGCTGCCCTTGTCCTTCTAGGTGGTAGAGGTCGCGGGTTTGGGACGTGCTGCCGAAGAAGCCTTGGTGAGTTGTTGCAGTGATGCAGCAGCTGAAGATGGTTGGGCCTAGGATACTGCCCTGAGGAACTCCTGCAGCGATATCCTGGGGCTGAGATGAATGCCATCCAACAACCACAACCATCTTCCTTTGTGCTAGGTATGACTCCAGCCAGTGGAGAGTTTTCCCCCTGATTTCCATTGACTTCAATTTTACTAGGGCTCCTTGATGCCACACTCAGTCAAATGCTGCCTTGATGTCAAGGGCAGTCACTCCTCACCTGAAATTCCGCTCTTTTGTCCATGTTTGGACCAAGGTTGTAATGAGGTCTGGAGCCGAGTGGTCCTAGCGAAACCCAAACTGAGCTTCGGTGAGCAGGTTATTGGTAAGTAAGTGCCGCTTGATAACACTGTCGACGATACTTTCCATCACTTTGCTGATGATTGAGAGTAGACTGATGGGGCGGTAATTGGCTGGGTTGGATTTGTCCTGCTTTTTGTGGACAGGACATACCTGGGCAGTTTTCCACATTGTCGGGTAGATGACAGTGTTGTAACCGTACTGGAACAGCGCAGCTAGTTCTAGAGCACAAGCCTTCAGCTCGACAGCCAGGATGTTGTCAGGGCCCATAGCCTTTGCCGTATCCAGTGCGCTCGGCCGTTTCTTGATATCACGTGGAGTGAATCGAATTGGCTGAAGACTGGCTTCTGTAATGGTGGGGACCTTGGGAGGAGGCTGATATGGATCATCGACTCTGTACTTCTGGCTGAAGATGGTTGCAAACGCTTCAGCCTTGTCTTTTGCACTCGCGTGCTGGGCTCTGCCATCATTGAGGATGGGGATATTCATAGAGCCGCCTCCTGTTCTCATTAGTTGTTTAAATGTCAACCACCATTCATGACTGGATATGGCAGGACTGCAGAGCTTTGATCTGATCCGTTGATTGTAGGATGGCTTAGCTCAATTGCCTTTGAGAAGGTGGTGGTGAGCTTCTTGAACTGCTGCAGCCCGTGAGGTGTTTTCCTAGTGTTTTGATACTGAATGACTTGTTCAGCCATTTCAGAGGACAGTTAAGAGTCAACCACAGTGCTATGGGGCTGGAGTCACATATAGGCCAGACCAGGTAAGGGTGACAGATTTCCTTACCTGGTCTGGCCTATATGTGACTCCAGATCCACATATGATGTGAACCAGATGGGTTTTTAACGACATTACTGATACTAGCTTTTTATTCCAGATTTATTTAATTAACCAAATTAAAATTCCACAGCTGCTGTGGTGGGATTTGAACTCATGTGTCCAGATCATTAGTCCAGGCCTCTGGATTACTAGTCCAGTAACGTAACCCCTATACTACCGTTCCTGTCGCTCCAGCTGACTCAATGCACAGAATAAGTCATAAGTCCAGATATAAAATGACTAGCTGGCCTTGAGTCTAAGCACAGTACCTTGGCCTGGGGGTGTTTCAGACACCTGTAGTAGTTGTTTCAGTGGTGTGAAAACAAAATCTTTGGGCAACTGAAACAAATATGGTTTTCACACACAATCGTACTCTAACTTTTTGCAATCTATTGAAAAACTCTTTGAATTTAAAACCAGAAAAATTATTAAATTGGCATAAAAATTCTCAGCACAGACATTAACTGCAGATTATTGCTCAATAAACCTACAGTAATGGCATCGGCCATTAAAGATCTTGTGTGAATGTTATTGCTTTATCAAGGTCATGAAGCGCAATCAAAATTTAGTATCTGTGTTGGCAGGGAAAAATAAACTACAAGTAAAATAGCTGTGCTCCCAGATGTGAAATAGAAACATTCACTCAGAATTTGCTGGAACGGGGCATCTCGCACTGTGTCCCATTTGTTAGATTTTTTTTTCCTCACCCTTCAGCTTGAAAATTATTTGGGTCGCAAATTGCTGGAAGTGTGAGCTGATAACTGCGCGGCAAGGTCAATGGGGCATCTGGGACCTTGGTCAACGGCAGGAACAACCTTAACCAGTGCGATTTATGGTTAGAGAAAGAATCAGAGGAATGAAGGAGAAAGAAATAGGGTGAGTTAGTCAAATTAGATACAGAAAGAGGGAAAGAAAGATTGGATTGAGAGAGAGGAAAAGTAAGAACGTTTTATTTTTAAAAACCTCTAGGAACAATTTACTAGCTGCAGGAGTGAGACTCCACAGTTTCAATTGTTACCTTTCTGGGCCGGAGCGGTTGAGTGGCATTTCAGGAACCTAATTTTCATAATTAAAAGGGTTTTTATGTTAAGTGCCAGCCCTAACTTTCTGCGGCAATTTTAATTTGTTTTAACAGCGCAAATGCAGCAACTCCTTGAAACTCATGAATAGGTTGACGGCTGTGGTAAACCACTGTTATTGTTATTCACTTGTTGCTGCACACTGTTGTACCTATGCATGCCTCAACATGTCTCGGCTGGCTCCACCCACAGGCCCAGGTATAAAGGTGATTGACCTGCAGCCCCCTGCCTTCTAGGAACCCAGTCAACCACGAGAGGCATGCTCTGTTCTTTGCTAATAAAAGCCTTTAGTTACTCTCCTAACTCTCCGTCTTTTATGAGTAATTGATAGCGCATCAATTTTATTAGCAAAAACAAAATGTCGACAAACGCTGAACAGCAGGCTGCTGCACCAAACGCTGAACAGCAGGAGCTGCTGCGAGCCCTCAGACCAACATGCCTGGACCTAGACCCCCAAGAAGCGGGTTCGGCTACCAAATTCGCGCATTGGCTGCGTTGCTTCGAGGCCTACCTGCAAGCCTCAACTGTGACCCTGGACGAAAACAAGTTGGAAATCCTGGCCTCAAAGGTGAGCCACCAATTTTATACAATAATCCAGGATGCGACGACCTACGCGGCGGCTATCGATCTGCTAAAAGGGCAATACGCACGCCCGGTAAATACGGTCTATGCCAGGCACCTCTTAAGATCCTGCAGACAGCAGTCCGGGGAATCGGTGGAGGCCTTCCTACGGGCACTACGGATACTCGGCCGAGACTGCGATTGCAAAGAAGTACCAGCCGCAGCACACACGGAGGGACTGATCCGAGATGCTTTCGTTGCGGGTCTAAGGTCCGACTACTCCCGGCAGAGACTGTTGGAAAAGGGAGAAATGGACCTGAGAAAGGCAGTGTCCCTCTCGCTCGACGCGGCCCACAGGAATATGGACGCCTTCTCCCCTAACCGCTCCGCAACGTGGACGCCACAACCTTGGGTCATGGGACCGCCACCTTCAACTGCTGCTGCGATGTCCAAGGCACAGAAATGTTATTTTTGTGGCCAGGCAAAACACCCCAGAGCACGCTGCCCAGCGAGAAATGCTACCTGCTCCGGCTGCGGGAAGAAAGGACACTATGTCAGCGCCTGCAAAGGTAAAACCGCTAACGCCAGCAGCGCCGCGTGCGAACCGTGGGGGCAGCCATCTTGTCTGCCATCTTGGGCTCCCCCAGCCGCATCGACTCGCTCGACCATACGCTGGCCTCCATGACGCTGGACCAATCTCTCCCTCATCAACTGTCCAGGTCCATGATTGACATTACGGTAAACGGCCGCGCCACTACCTGCCTTTTTGACAGCGGGAGCACGGAAAGCTTTATCCACCCCGACACGGTGCGCAGTTACTCTCTCCCGGTCCTGCCGACGCGACATCGGATCTCTTTGGCTTCCAAAGCCCAGTCAGCGGACGTCGGTGGCTACTGTGTAGTGACCCTTTCAGTAAGGGGCGCAGAATACAAAAATTTTAAACTCCTGGTCCTGCCCCATCTTTGCGCTGCCGTTCTACTGGGGTTGGATTTTCAGTGCCACCTTAAGAGTGTCACATTAGCGTACGACGGACCCCTCCCCCCACTCACAGTCTGCAGCCAGCAGCTTTTAAATCGCCCGCCGCGCACCATTTGCAGCCTCTCCACCCTTAAAGTCCCCCCCCCCCCTCCTTGTTCGCTAACCTCACCCGCGACTGTAAGCCCATCGCTACCAAAAGCAGGCGTTACAGTGCCGGGGATAGGAGCTTCATTAAATCCGAGGTAGCGAGACTCCTGAAGGAAGGGATTATTGAAAGCACCAGCCCATGGCGAGCACAAGTGGTGGTAGTGAAGACTGGCGAAAAACAGCGCCTAGTTATTGACTACAGCCAGACGATCAATCGCTACACCCAGCTAGATGCATGCCCACTCCCCCGCATATCTGACATGGTCAATCAGATAGCACAATACCGGGTGTTCTCGACGATTGATCTGAAGTCGGCATACCACCAGCTCCCCATCAGGGCTGAGGACCGCCAGTACACGGCTTTTGAAGCTGACGGTCGTCTCTACCACTTCCTCAGAGTTCCCTTCGGCGTCACCAACGGGGTTTCAGTCTTCCAACGGGAGATGGACCGGATGGTTGACCAGAACGCGCTCCAGGCCACTTTCCCCCATCTAGACAACGTCACCATCTGCGGCCGCGACCAGCAGGACCATGATGTTAATCTAGAGAAATTCCTCCGTACGGCCCAGCGGCTGAACCTAACATACAACAAGGACAAATGTATGTTTCGTACCAAGCGCCTTGCCATTCTTGGCTGTGTAGTGGAGAACGGAGTCATCGGCCCCGACCCCGACAGGATGCGCCCCCTTATGGAGCTCCCCCTCCCCCACTGCCAAAAAGCACTGAAGAGATGCCTAGGGTTTTTCTCGGACTATGCTCAGTGGGTGCCCAACTATGCGGACAAAGCCAGACCCCTCATCAAGTCCACCTCCTTCCCCCTGACAGCAGAGGCCTGTGCAGCCTTCACTCTCATAAAAGGAGATATTGCGAAGGCCACAATGCACGCAGTGGATGAGTCCATCCCTTTCCAAGTGGAGAGTGACGCATCCGACTTTGCCCTAGCTGCAACCCTTAACCAGGCGGGGAGACCCGTGGCCTTTTTCTCAAGGACCCTCCAGGGCCCCGAGATTTGACACTCTGTCGAAAAGGAGGCCCAGGCCATTGTGGAAGCTGTGCGACATTGGAGGCATTACCTGGCCGGAAAACGATTTACCCTGCTCACTGACCAGCGTTCAGTAGCTTTTATGTTTAATAATAAGCAGAGGGGCAAAATCAAGAACGACAAGATCTTGAGGTGGAGAATCGAACTCTCCACCTACAATTACGATATCTTGTACCGGCCCGGGAAACTCAATGAGCCCCCAGATGCCCTATCACGTGGTACATGCGCCAACGCGCAGGTCGATAGACTGAAGACCCTCCACAATGACCTCTGCCACCCGGGGGGTCACCAGGTTTTTTCACTTCATCAAATCCCGTAACCTGCCCTACTCCATCGAGGAGGTCAGGACCATGACCAGGAACTGCCAAATCTGTGCCGAGTGCAAACCGCATTTTTATAGGCCAGACAGAGCAAGCCTGATCAAAGCCACGCGCCCCTTTGAACGGCTGAGCGTCGATTTTAAAGGGCCCCTCCCCTCCTCCGACCGCAATGTGTACTTCCTCAACATAATTGACGAGTACTCCTGTTTCCCGTTTGCCATCCCTTGCTCAGACATGACCAGTACCACGGTCATTAAATGTCTGAATGACCTCTTCGTCTTGTTCGGTTTCCCTAGCTATATTCATAGCGACAGGGGCGCATCCTTTATGAGCGACGAACTCTGGCAGTACCTGCTCTCGAGAGGTATCGCTACAAGCAGGACCACCAGCTACAACCCCCGGGGGAATGGCCAGGTGGAAAGGGAGAATGCGACGGTCTGGAAGGCAGTCCTTTTAAACTTGAAATCTAAGGGCCTTCCGACCTCTCGCTGGCAGGAAGTCCTCCCTGCGGCGCTCCATTCCATTCGGTCACTGCTCTGTACAGCCACCAATGCTACCCCTCACGAGAGAATGTTCTCCTTCCCCAGGAAGTCCACATCGGGGACCTCGTTACCGACATGGCTGACTTCTCCAGGACCCGTCCTACTGCGGAAGCACGTGAGGTCCCATAAGACGGACCCCCTGGTCGAGCGGGTGAGCCTCCTCCATGCCAACCCTCAGTATGCTTACGTGGTGTACCCGGACGGGCGGGAGGACACAGTCTCCATACGAGACCTCGCACCTTCGGGTGCTCCCGAAACACCTCCCTCGCCACCCACCACTACCCACGCCTACCCCCAGTACGCTTACGTAGCGTACCCGGACGGGCGGGAGGACACAGCTCCCACATGAGATCTTGCGCCTTTGGGTGCCCCTGAAACACTACCATTGCCATCCACCACTACCCACAACCCAACCCCGCTAGACGGCATGCCGCAGCCCCAGGACCCGTCATTGACCACCCAACCACTCAATGAGACGCCAGATTCAACGTTGGATGCTGCACCATCACCGCCGCCACCACGACGATCAGGACGGCATACAAGGCCACCTGATAGACTTACTTACACGAACCTTTAGTACACTTCACCCCGCCGGACTCAATTTTAAACAAGGGGTGAATGTGGTAAACCACTGTTATTGTTATTCACTGTTGTTGTTGTTGCTGCACACTGTTGTACCTATGCATGCCTCAACATGTCTCGGCTGGCTCCACCCACAGGCCCAGGTATAAAGGTGATTGACCTGCAGCCCCCTGCCTTCTAGGAACCCAGTCAACCACGAGAGGCATGCTCTGTTCTTTGCTAATAAAAGCCTTTAGTTACTCTCCTAACTCTCCATCTTTTATGAGTAATTGATAGCGCATCAATGGCAAGCTCCTGTTTTCTGAGGCTAACAGGGAAGCATAAGAACACAAGAAATAGGAGCAGGAATCGGCCATTCGCCCTTCGAGCCTGCTCCGCCATTCAATGAGATCATGGCTGATCTTCTGCCTCAATTCCATTCCCTGGCCCTATTGCCATATCCCTTGATGCCCTTACTAGTCAGGAATCTATCGACTTCTGTTTTGAATATACCCAATGACTGAGCCGCCACAGCCCTCTGGGGTAGAGAATTCCAAAGATTCACCACCCTCTGAGTGAAGAAATTTCTTCTCATCTCAGTCCTGAATGGCCTACCCTTTATCTTGAGGCTGTGGCCCCTGGTTCTAGACTTCCCAGCCAAGGGAAACATTCTCCCAGCATCCATCCTATAAGCCTTGTAATAATTTTGTATGCTTCAATGAGATCCCCTCTCATTCTTCTGAATTCAAGAGAATACAGGCATAGTTTACTCAATCTCTTCTCATACGACAGTCTGGTCATCCCAGGAATCAATCTCGTGAACCTTTGTTGCACTCCCTCTATGGCAAGTATATCCTTCCTTAGGTAAGGAGACCAAAATTGTACACTGTACTCCAGGTGTGGTCCAGCGATGCATATCGTCCAGCAATGTGTGGTGTTTCGCAACTCAGCGTATCTCTTCCTCGCCACTAATAATGGCGTGCATCTTTAACTCACCGTTATTTTCCCCAGCAAATTCTGGGCCGATATATTATGAACCTTTACTCCTGAAGGTATGGACTCCTGCTGATGTACAGGTTACAGATGCTGCCCAAACCCCTTGGTCAAAGGAGTATTCTTCATGCGTGAGTTTACGACAGTGAGCATCAATGGGCTGTTAGATCATAGGGGAATCATAAAATCTGTTCCTGTTCTCATCTGAGGAGTACAGCTATGCACTTTCCAGCAAGAGGCACTGGATAATAACCAGCAGTGGCAATGCAGCTAATTTTTTGACCCCTGCCCACCACCTTTCCTGCCTCCTCCCTGCCAGCCAAGGGGTGCTGAGGCCAGCTGTAGTGCCCTAGTTCCTTCTCTGGTTAAGATCAGCTAGTTCACTCTAGATCAGGAATCAAACCTCCGGTCATCTGGTCTGTATAGCTTAGTGCTACAAGGGACAGGCCTTTACTCACTAGACTTATAAACCAGCATTACCAATGAACATTTTATTGAAGGATTTAACCTCAAACATAGTCTTGCTTGACGATCACTTTCAGAAATGCTCCAACATGTTGCACTATGGATAGATGGGGCCCAGGTCTGCATCACTAAATACGGTGACCTCCTGATTTCATTTATGCCCCCATCAGTGGATATTTGCAATGCCTTGCTTTCTCCTTTTTAGACAGTAAATGGGAAAAGTGAGCAGCATAAAATCCATGCTATTGGAAACATGGCACAGCTGAACGGACCTTGAACAGAAGACCAGAGAAACATTGAGCTGCATGTTTTCCAAGGTCCATAGGTGATCAAGAGGTAGATCATCAGTGACCCATATTACAAACTAGGGCACCACAAGGGAGTGCTTTCACGGTTGTTAATGTTAGCTGGTTGATGATCTTGCAGTTTAATGTCCTTCTAACCACTCAATCTAGATTCTTGTCTTGTAATTATTCCCAGGTATCGATTGTTCTATATTTAATAGCTCAGTGGTTTTCAAGTGTTGTATTTTGTACTGTGCTGCACACAGTGACTTCTCCATGATAATTGAAAATATTTCAGAGATGAGCACAGATTGGGGAACAGACAGTGCTGAGTGGCTGAAAAGCTGGGTACACATTGATAGAGCTGGTAGTCGGTGAAAAAATAGTTCATGTTGAAAAGTAGTTTTGATTTTTACTTTTTGTCATAAGCCAAATATATGAAGAAGTTTTGAGGGATATAAATTATATTTTACCTTTGACATTGGCCTTACCTTGCGATCGATGAAGTTGAGTGTTATCAGGTCAGCCCAAGTGTACGTTGTAAATCTTATTCCACAGTATCTTGTCTCTGAACCGCTGCAAATTATATTGGTGCCAAAATGATAGCAGCAGCCAGCACTTCTATTTATTGTCTTTGCATATTTTGAGAATTGCTTTGTCCTTTGCATCGACATTTTTTTCCCTATTCCCTGAGCCTCACACAATTTGTAACTGACTTGCAGTAAGGCTCCTGCCAATACCATTCAGCACTTGTAGACAGCTTTCCTTTTGATTTTTCTTTTTTTAGCCTCCTTTGATGTTTCCTCAAAGCTGTGTTCCCAAGATCAGTGACTTAGTTGTGAGGAGCTCATCTGGTGTCCCCCTGCCATTGTTGTTCTTGTCTGGAGTGGTTGTCTGCACAAAAAAACTATTTCAACCTTCTTTGACAATGGAGTCATTATTGTAATGGTTCTTACTGGGAATATGTAGTCTACCTAAAGAACTGTCTTTTTTAAAAAAAAATTTAAAAAAAATAAGGCTGAGATGAGAAAAGACTTTTCAGTACAGTTGTCTTGTCCTGTCCTGCTTTCTAATATAGCAGGATCCACTCTGACCATTTTCACCCCTCTCCTGCTTTGGTACTAAGCTTGTACCCCAGTCCTTCTTGAATCAGGAATCTGTCCATTTCTTCCTGCGAATGGTTCACAGGGAACATAAAAACTTGACTGTAAAAGCTTTTATAGATATGTGAAGAGAAAAAGATTGGTGAAGTCAAGCGTAGGTCCCTTGCAGTCAGAATCAGGGGAATTTATAATGGGGAACAAAGAAATGGCAGACCAATTAAATACATATTTTGGTTCTGTCTTCACAAAGGAGGACACAAATAACCTCCCAGAGATGTCGGGGAACATAGGGTCTGATGAAAGGGAGGAACTGAAAGAAATCAGTCTTTGTAGGGAAATGGTGTTAGGGAAATTGATGGGATTGAAGGCCGATAAATCCCCAGGGCCTGATAATCTACATCCTAGGGTACTTAAGGAAGTGGCCCTAGAAATAGTTGATGCTTTACTGATCATCTTCCAGCATTCCATGGAATCTGGAACAGTACCCATGGATTGGAGGGTAGGTAATGTTACCCTACTATTCAAAAAAGGTGGTAGAGAGAAAACGGGGAATTACAGACCGGTAAGCCTGACATCGGTAGTGGGGAAAATGCTAGAGTCCATTATAAAAGATGTAATAGCAGAGCACTTGGAAAACAGTGACAGGATCGGACAAAGTCAACATGGATTTACAAAAGGTAAATCGTGCTTGACTAATCTACTGGAATTTTTTGAGGATGTAACTGGTAAAATAGATAAGGGAGAACCAGTGGATGTGGTGTATTTGGACTTTCAGAAGGCTTTTGATAAGGTCCCGCATAAGAGATTAGCGTGTAAAGTTAAGGCACATGGGATTGGGGGCAAGGTATTGACTTGGATAGAGAACTGGTTGGCAGACAGAAAGCAAAGAGTTGGAATAAATGGGTCTTTTTCCGAGTGGCAAGCAGTGACTAGTGGGGTACCGCAGGGATCGGTCCTTGGGCCCCAGCTATTCACAATATATATTAATGATCTAGACAAGGGAACTAGATGTAATATCTCCAAATTTGCAGACGACACAAAGCTGGGTGGGCGCGTGTGCTGTGAGGAGGATGCCGAGAAACTCCAGGATGATTTGGACAGGTTGGGTGATTGGGCAAAAGCATGGCAGATGCAATATAACGTGGATTAATGCGAGGTTATCCACTTTGGTGTCAAAAACAGGAAGGCAGATTATTATCTGAATGGCAATAGATTGGGAGAAGGGGAAGTGCAACGAGACCTGGGTGTCCTTGTGCACCAGTTGCTGAAGGTAAGCATGCAGGTGCAGCAGGCGGTTAAGAAGGCAAATGGCATGTTGGCCTTTGTAGCGAGAGGGTTTGAGTACAGGAACAAGGATGTCTTGCTGCAGTTGTACAGGGCCTTGGTGAGACCACACCTTGAGTATTGTGTGCAGTTTTGGTCGCCTTATCTGAGGAAGGATGTTCTTGCCATGGAAGGAGTTCAGCGAAGATTCACCAGGCTGATACCTGGGATGGCAGGAATGACATATGAGGAGAGATTGGGTCGATTGGGCTTGTACTTGCTGGAGTTTAGAAGAATGAAAGGGGATCTCATTGAAACTTATAAAATTCTGACAGGACTGGACAGACTAGATGCAGAAAGGATGTTCCCGATGGTTGGGGAGTACAGAACCAGGGGTCACAGTCTAAGGATAAGGGGTAGGCCATTTAGGACAGAAATGAGGAGGAATTTCTTCACCTGGAGAGTGGTGAACCTGTGGAATTCTCTACCACAGAAGGCAGTAGAGGCCAATACATTAAATATATTCAAGAAGGAATTGGATATATTTCTTGAGGCTAAAGGGATCAAGGGGTATGGGGAGAAAGCAGGGACAGGGTACTGAATTTGGATGATCAGCCATGATCGCATTGAATGGCGGAGCAGGCTCGAGGGGCCGAATGGCCTACTCCTGCTCCTATCTTCTATGTTTCTATGTTTCACTGCGCAATTTACTCTAGGCTGAATCGAAATGTGAAATAGTTAATCCATAGCACAAAATGAGAATGCTCCACTTCCAGCCCAGTGATTCCTTTAATAGTATCCCTCCCTTCTCCCAACAATAACAGATTTAGATCGCATCTCTGCTCCTGATAGCTCAGTGATCTTGGACCTCATACCACTTCATGAAGAAGGGCAGGAGAGTTCTCCTAGGTGTCCTGGCCTATATTTATCCCTCAACTAACATCACTAAAAAAAAAACAGATTATCTAGCCATTGTCACATTGCTGTTTGTGGGACTTTGCTGTGTGCAAATTGCTGTTGTGTTTCCTACATTAAAACAGTGACTACACTTCAAAAAGTACTTCATTGGCTGTAAAACGCTATGGGATCCCCTCAGGTTGCAAAAGGTGCTATATAAATGCATTTTTTTCTCTTTCACTCTTGTTATCTTTTCAATTTGTTTCAATACTTATGCCTTTTTGTGACGACAATAACAGGTGACTGGATTAGGTGACATAATTGCACCTTTTGAAAAGGCTGCAGATGACATAATTAAACTTCTTACATATGCAGGTATTTTACCAGGACTTTTCAGAGACTTTGGTGCTAACCCAGTCCTCTTGTGTTGCCTGTAGTTATATGTCCAATACTGATGGACACAAGCCAACTCTTCTGTCACTTTTTGGTAAAATGCAAGTTCAGGCCTGGTATCGAGAAGGATTTCTTCACACAAGGATTAATATCTGGAATGGTCTTCTGAAAGGATAGGGGAGTTGATTAAGGAACGGATGCTATGATGGGATTATCGTAGATTTTTAAGGAAGGATGAACTGGATGGTCCAAATGGCCTCCCTGCAATGTACTTCCTGTAATGATCAATAACATGTCATTCTATAGTGGACACTAGGTGGAGCCGTAGAGCTGTATATAGCTGTATGTATAAGACTACACTACCCAGCTGTATGTATATTAAGACTACATTACCCATGAGGCACTAGGCTACCCACAAGGCAGCAGTCAAGATGGAAGCCTCTACAGATACTGTACCTAGTCCACATGTGCTCAATAAAGTAACTAGCAAAAGCTAGCTGTGTTCATAACAAGAATGTCTATTTATTAATGAACATAAGATGGTGAAGATCTGCTGAAAATTGTGAAAAGCGACATGGAGAATTTGAAGCCACCAGAGCGTTTGAAACTCACAGAAAAAATCGACTACAATTGGCAGACTTTTAAACAGCAATTCGAACTCTACATTGCAGCCATCGGATTCAGTACGAAGCCAGACGCAAGGAAGATAGCGTTGCTGCTTACGGTTGCAGGCCCACAGGCGATAGAGGTATTTAATACATTTGTATTTAATCCAGAGGAGAGCAGAGAAAAATGGGAAGATGTGCTAAAAAAAATTTGATGCACATTGCTCTCCCAAAAAGAATGAGACGTATGAAAGATACATCTTCCATTCTCGGACACAGCAACAAAATGAGACTTTTGATAGCTTTATAACTGATCTGAAACTGAAAGCACAGACATGTAATTTCTCTGAGCTGAAATCATCCATGATTCGTGACCTGATTGTGTCTGGTATTCATGATAAAAAAGTCAGGGAACGTCTGTTGAGAGAAACCGAACTAAATTTGGAAAATGCAGTGAAAATATGCCAAGCCAGCGAGCTAGCTTGAAAGCACGCGAAGACTTTCAGTGAAATCAATAATGATGCGATTGTAATGAGTGATAATGCTGCTGTCGGTGCTGTGTCCTACAAAGGGAAGAAACGTGGCAGAACAGAAATGAAAAGCAATCGGAGGATGAAATTTTTAATTGTAAACGCTGTGGTTACAAACACCAGTTAAGACAATGCCCAGTGTTTGGAAAAATGTGCAAAGTGTAATGGAAAGAATCACTTTGCCAAACAATGCTTTTCAAAAGTACAAACTAAGAAAGGGCAACGAGTTAATGTAATTGAGGACACTGATTTAAGTGAGACATTTTTTGTAGGAATGGTGTCATGTGACAATATCAAAAAGGATACAGAAAATGTGCAGCCCTCAGAAATGGACAATGCTGAACATAAAGTTAATGCAGTAAAAGAGGACAAATGGATGATCCCACTGCAGGTAAATGGAGCATTAGTTACCTTGAAACTAGACACTGGGGCAAAAGCAAACTTAATCAGTATGAGTGACATTAACAATATGAAAGAAAAGCCCAAAATACAGAAAAAGTCAGTACCACTGAAGGACTATAATGGACAGAAAATAGATAGCTTAGGTGTATGCAGACTTAAAGTGACAGTCAAAGACAAAGTGCATCATCTCATGTTTTCTGTTGTGGCTGAAAGACTTGATTCGATATTAGGTGACAAAGCTTGTGAAGACTTAGAACTGGTCAAGAGAGTCTACCGTATAAACTGTGCCATAAGCAGACCAGATGACTCAGGTGATGAAGCAGAGAGCCCATCAAGGATGAAAAGGCCAAAGGGTATCCATGTCTTCAAAAAGCCGAGTTTCTCCAAGAAGAAAGAATAAGACTTTAAGGTCAAAGAGAAGCCAAAGGAAGAAAAGCACAAAGAGGAAAAACACAAGGAGAAAAAGTCCAAAGATATAACCACAGCAGATGTTGGTAAGCAGTGGAAAGAGAAAAAGAAAAAGAAGAAGCCTGCACCAGACCAGGAAGCAGTTCCGGTGGATACTCCTTCTTCCCTCAGGCCAATCATTGGTGTTCCATTAGCCGAGGCTGCTGAGAGGACTATGCTGTATGATGGGATCCAGCTGCCAGCAGTTTTTTGAGAGTGCATTGACTACCTTGAGAGTTATGGCATGAAGAGTGAAGGAAACACTGAAACCCTCTCCAAGCAAAGATCGCAAGGAGACCTCGATCTATACAAGAGCAGATTGATGACAATGCCGCAACTGCATCTTGTCATTCACCGCCAGAACAATCTCATGAAGACACATCAGACTTACCCGTGTTGAGAAGATCCACACGTGAAGTAAAAGAGCCTGATTGTACTCAAAGATTAAGTCTATGTAAAGCTTTGAAAATGTTTTGAAAATGTTTGTTTATAGAGCACTAGCAAAAGTGTTACTGATATTATCTTTATTGTTTTCTTGAAAGTTGATTGATTTTGTTAAACCTCAAAGAAAGGGGGATGTAATGATCAATAACATGTCATTCTATAGTGGACACTAGGTGGAGCCGTAGAGCTGTATATAGCTGTATGTATAAGACTACACTACCCAGCTGTATGTATTTTAAGACTACATTACCCATGAGGCACTAGGCTACCCACAAGGCAGCAGTCAAGATGGAAGCCTCTACAGATACTACCTAGTCCACATGTGCTCAATAAAGTAACTAGCAAAAGCTAGCTGTGTTCATAATAAGAATGTCCAATACTGATGGACACAAGCCAACTCTTCTGTCACTTTTTGGTAAAATGCAAGTTCAGGCCTGGTATCGAGAAGGATTTCTTCACACAAGGATTAATATCTGGAATGGTCTTCTGAAAGGATAGGGGAGTTGATTAAGGAACGGATGCTATGATGGGAGGATCGTAGATTTTTAAGGAAGGATGAACTGGATGGTCCAAATGGCCTCCCTGCAATGTACTTCCCTTTGTGACTTGTCATTCTATCTGTTTCCTTTGTGCCATATGAATTTTGATAGTTGGGGAGCAATTTGAGGTGAATTAAGAATGTCACATGAAATTAAGACATTAATTTAATGTTTTACAGTTTAAGTATGTCTGCTTTAATCACACGTTCCCAATGTGTCAAATCAGTGTCAACGCAAACACATTACAAGATCCTGAGCATAACATTCAGCAGATTATTTGGCAATGGTTAAAGCTGACCAAAGAACTCAATTATGAAACAATGGATGGGATGCTAAATGTCAGACATGTCAGCTCAGCTTCTCCCTGCGTTTCATGAGGATGTTTCTATCCCATTATATTGGAAGATCCCAACTTCATGGAATACTGTGCCACTGGGTGCTGCCACTGAGTTCTCTCTTTACTTATTGTATTTGGCATAAACTGTTTTGGACGTACAATATTTTGCACAGCTGTTTCTTTGCAGAGTTCAAACATGTAGACTAAAATATTACTTCATATTTTTTTCCATTTCTCTTCATCGACAGATTTTATAGTATCCGCTTTCTATAACTAATATTAAATGTCCACGGTAATCCTATTGTGTATCTAAAGTAGATGAATGCACTCTGTTTAATACACGAAATATAGTGGGAGTTAATACTTTAAAGGGGGTGTTTTGTGCATAGACTTGCTATCTGGACTGGGACAGAAGGACTAATGGTATTGCACTAGCTTCAAGCAACAGGTTTGTACAGAGCCACACGGAAGCTCTGTAAAATGCTTGGATGCATTGGGTGATTTTATTTTATTGTTCCGCAATGTTCTACCATTTAAAATGCAGGTAGATTTTCCCTGCAGTATGCAGAGTGTATCCTCTTAAAGACCTTGGAGTGGCACATTGTGGCACATTGTATTCCGGTGTACGTACCCTTAGCCCTTTCGTGGTCCCATCAAGCTGCTACAGTTGTGCAAGACTGCCAGGGATTTCCCCTCTTCTAAAATGAGCGCAGTCTTTATGCTTGGGGTGGGAGAACAGGCATGAATAGGTTTCTTGCAATGATTGTGTTTCATGACCCAGTGACTAGTTGTGATACAATTTATACTATTGTGTCCGTGTTCTTACAAACCTTTTTAAGGTTGCATCCCACGTGCAATCCAGTTTATTTTATAAACTGTATTTTGGACCTCTTATCCCAATTCTCATTTTTCCTTCGTTTTCTTCCTTGTGACCAATATTCCTTTAAAACCAGTGCCATTCACAGCAGGAGTTTGAAATCTGTAAACATCACAAAAATAAACAAGAATTACACAGCACAGAAGGAGGCCATTCGGCCCATCGTGCCTGTGCCAGCCCTTTGAAAGAGCGATCCAATTAGTCACACTCCCCCGCTCTTTCCCCATAGCTCTGCAATTTTTTATTTTTCAAGTATTTATCCAATTCCCTTTTGAAAGTTATTATTGAATCTACTTCCACCACCCTTTCAGGCAGAGCATTCCAGACCATAGAGCTTGCTGCATAGAAAAAATTCTCATCATCTCTCTGGTCCCTTTGCTGATTACCTTAAAACTGTGTTCTCTGGTTACTGACCCTTCTGCCAGTGGCAACAGTTTCTCCCCATCTACTCTATCAAAACACTTCATAATTTTGAGCACCTCTATTAAATATCCTTGATCTTCTCCGCTCTAAGGAGAACAACCCCAGCTTCTCTAGTCTCTCCACATAACTGAAGTCCCTATTTATAAAAATGTTAAGATGAACCGACAGAAACCCCCCACAGTATTCGTGCATGACGCACAGATTTACTTTAATAACAGAAATTATTGTTTTTTTTTTGTTTCACAGCTGCTTATTGTTGGTGGATCCTTTGGTCTCCGTGAATTTACGCAAGTTCGCTATGATGTCCAAAAAGTGAAGAGAAAGGTAAGCAATAGAGGAATCTGCAGGCAATTCATAGCTTTAATCTGCTGTATAGCACGTTACTCTGAAACTTGCCTTGCAAAATGATCAGCCTTATCAGCTGAAATCTATTCTACAGCTAACCCTTTCTATTTTAACTCTGCTGCAGTTTGCATTATTTTCACTGTCTTGTTTGATGTCCAGCATTTGCACTGTTGCAGAATGTCACTGAGGAACATTTTGCATAACTTGGCTTCTGTCGCGTGTAGTAATTGTTGAAGTGGTTCTGTTAATGATGCCGTGGTATAACACATTATTAAATCGATAACATTGTTAATCCAGGAAATGGAAATCATTTTTGAAGCAGAGTTGGTCCTATATGTACAGTTCTTTTTCAAATGGCTGAATGAGCTATGCATGGCACAGTGGACATAGACACTCTCCCCTTCCCCCCAACTCTAACTTTCTTATGCTTGACATGTTGGTAATTATCTGACGTAATGGAGCTATAAGTCTTAAACAGGTTACCATGTGTATTTTTCTTTCCACTTTCTCCCTGCCTCTCCTGAAGGTGCTTCTCTTTCTGGTATTTTGTCCAGGAGGCCATTTGTCAGTGAGAGCCAGGGCACTGAGTGTCAGCAGGCTATTCAACTATAGAGGGAATCACAGCTGCGCTTGATGCTTTCCTCACCCACTGTCCATGCACATGCATTTTCCAGTCGCTGGATAGTGATCGGAAGCTGTATTTTCCTTTTTAAAAGGCCCATGAGCCCTCTCTTGGTGGGATCAAGCCTGTCTGTTTAATTTTTGATAGTTTGGTTGTCTTGCACTCAAGATAGTAAGTTAAAGGGGGGGGGGATTCTTTCACTAATCTACATTTCATTTTATTTTGGTTGCATCTTCGTGTGGGTGAGAGATATTAGATCTGA
Source organism: Somniosus microcephalus (assembly GCF_052327205.1). Lineage (NCBI taxonomy): Eukaryota > Metazoa > Chordata > Chondrichthyes > Squaliformes > Somniosidae > Somniosus > Somniosus microcephalus. The sequence goes on from NC_140998.1 coordinate 135,542,326, forward strand.
CAGGTTTATGTTCTTCACAGCTACCTGATCATGAGCAGAGAAGGCTCTTTCTCTCAAAGCAGTAAATCTTCATCTAATCAGTATTTCATCTCCATCATCACATTTACAGCAATGGCATTGAAAGATTTTAGGATGTGGTATAAGGGAAAATATTTAACCTGGTTTCCTAGTGCAGGCAAGGGCTAGGGGCTGTCCTAGAAATTCAAGTGGTGCAAATGTCTCCCGAGCATATGTTAAATTTAATCCTACTTCAGGTTTCAAGTAACACGTATACCCTGACTCGAGTGGAAATGGCAAGTTGAGGAAGTGTGAAGTCTTTGCAGTTTGCACATTGTGCTGGTGCATCTTTTTTAGGCAGTGAACTATTTTTGTTCAGTATTTTGAAGCAAGTTTCAGTGGGTGCATTTGGAAATCCGATAATTCAGCTGCTCGAACTCCAAATTGATATTGTACATCTGCAATCACTGGGGGAGCAGATGTAAACTGGAAGCCATAGACATGCTACTGTGTTTGTGATGGTTTTAATTGCTGGCAAGGTAGGCACGTTGGCATAGTGGTTAGCACTGTTGCCTCACAGCGCCAGGGACCCGGGTTCAAATCCGGCCTCGGGTGACTGTCTGTGTGGAGTTTGCACATTCTCCCCGTGTTTGCGTGGGTTTCCTCCGGGTGCTCCGGTTTCCTCCCACAGTCCAAAGATGTGTGGGTTAGGTTGATTGGCCATGATAAAAATGGACCCTTAGTGTTAGGGGGGATTAAATACGTGGGGTTACGGGGATAGGGCTTGGGTGGGATGGCTGTCGGTGTAGGGACCGGGTGCTAGGGTTTGGATGATCAGCCATGATCTCGTTGAATGGCAGAGCAGGCTCGAAGGGCCGAATGGCCTACTCCTGCTCCTATCTTCTATGTTTCTATGTATATAACACGAGGACTGTGACCTGGCTCCCAAGTGCTGAGATGCCTGGCCACTCATGCGATCCCTCCAGCTGGCCATCCCATTAGGAGAGAGGTTCTTCACTTTGAATACCTACAGAGGGAACTCCTTACTGCACCAATGTGATATTTCTGTTTTGTGTACCAGCCATCCTGTGGACATTCTTATGACATTACTGATTTAGTGCCAATCTTTGCCAAATAAATTCAGCTTTATGTTGTGGACTAATCCTCACGGGAAAGTGATGACACTTGCTTTTTAGCAATGCTAATCTTAGCTGACTGCATTGCAAAATTTTACTAAAGACATAAATCTTTCTGCTGCAGGTGTTTCCAAAATCTCAGCAAATTTCAGCACCCATGGCAATTGTTCTGGGTTTTCATTGCTTGGTAGCATTTGATTCATGTCTTTGAGTACAAATCTTGATCTCTGTGCTATTAATTTGCTATAATAGAAGTGTTGGAGTATTCCAGCTGTATGTAAGTGCTTCCAATGCAATCCTGGGCAAGTCCAATAGCAAATTCACATTTCGTGCTTGCATTTTTCTGAAGGGAATAAGGCGGAGGAGGAGAGTCACCGCACCATTTGTTCTTTAGATAAGACATTAAATCAAGGTCTCCCTTGTCTGTTCTGGTGGCTCAGGTGGATGTTAAATATTGCATGACTGTATTTGAAGAGGAGCAGGGTGTTTGCCTGACAACTTTTTGACCAAGCTTTTAGTAGCCTCTCTGTACCATGCCTCAACACCTGCTCCTTTATCTATTCCTACTTTCATTTTATCTTCTCCCTCTGTAAAGTGCCTCGGGATAATTGGGGCAGTTGTACCAATTGGTGAGGATTCAGAGCCAGGACAAGGGAAAGAGACACGAGAGGAGAGAAACTGAACACCATCAAACAATGACTGGATAAACTCATCAAAGAATATTAATTAATTGCAATCATACTTCATCGATTTGTAGAATTTATTCAAGAGGCTATTTAGTGAAGCAGTGAACTATTGAGTAAACACCAGTTTCTGCCCAAATTACATGGAATGCTTAACACACTAACTTTATAATTGACGATAATGGAAACGGAAAATGGTTAACGCTTTTTGGCCGATTTAAACGTGGACGTCTTAAATAATGGGGACTATATTAATGGTGTATCAACCACTATACCTTTTAGGCCTTATGCCCCTGTCCTCACTGTTGCCCTTTATCATCTTCATGTTGTGCTTACCATGGTCAGCATGTTAGCTTCATATCGGTAAGAAAATATTTTTATTAGTTGGTATTTAAAAGCAAATCTTTGCATAACTAATCTCACTAGATTTCAAAAAGTAGTTCATTAAGTGAAGTGCCTTCAGACATTTTGATGTAAAAAGTGCTAAATGAGTGTAATTATTATAATAATATGGTTGATGCTTTGCGCTGCATTTGATTTTTGTAATCAGGAGTCTTGTATCTCATTTTCCAAGTGCAGATTTACAGTCCAGTGTCACTTGGATTTTGTGTAACCATTTTGTCGCTACCTCAAAAGAATTTTTGCCATCAGTATGAAACCTATGGTTGGTTCAGTAAGTGAATTGTGTCGAGCTCCCTTATATTCACTTCTCTAAATCTAATTTGCTATGTAATCCACACTGATGTCTTCTGGGATTTAGGGCCTATTATTATGTCTTTCACTGTAGCTGCCCTGACAATTGCAGCACTTGAAATGAAACTCATGGATGCGTTCTACTGCTGTGTAATATGCAGACCATTGAATTACTGAGAGATCTCTTGCTCAGAGGATGAATGTTGTAGTTGTTGAATTGACTATTACAATGACCATCCAATACAACAGGAAAAGCTGTGTTGGAGAATCTAGTGTACTTGATACCACTGAAACCGTGAGTCTTTCATTTCTAATTTTAGTATTACAGTATGCTTATAACTATGTAATATACCATTGGATTATAGGGCAGTTTGTAAATCTTTTCAGTATCATGCTGTAATCGTCTTGCACCTTCACTTGAATCTTCAAATAAATTAAGCAAAGTGAATTTGCGTTCCTTCATACTGTACATAAATGAGCTTTTCAATACCTGTACCGAGTTTAGAACTTTCCTATTCAGTCACACATCTGGAAACTCGCATGCTGATTTCCCAACCCTGATCTTCAGTGTGAGAATGCACAGTTAATCACATCAGTCCTGCTTTGCATAGTTGTGTATTCTGAACTTTCTATTGCACAGAGATTTTGTGGAGTAAAAAAAATATATGATCGTATTGACATGCATTTGTTGTACTCTGTTATTTGTGATGCTCAGATCTGCAATCTGCTGTGCTAAGGAACAAGACATGAAGTGCAGAGTTTTCAGATAATTCAAACTGTTATTAGTCAGCAGCAGATGGTTTGTTGGCAAGATTTAAAACCCAGATGTAGTGGAACAGCTGGAACTAAGGAATCTTTAATAGTGCTTAGCCATCAGGAATTTTTGTTTGGGGCAGGCGAGGTTACAGAGATTTCTGCTACAGGGATGTTTGAAGGAGGGGTGGGTTCATTGGCTTTCCCTAATACCCAAAGCTGAGAAATTGTGACTGCAACTTTGCCCCATCACACAGCAGACAGTCCATGGCCTAAATGATTTTACAGGTGATTGCAAATAAATAAGATCCCAGAGGTAACTGAAGAGATCGATATCTTGCAAAATTAGCCCTGGTGGGTGTTGAGAACCCAAAGACTGCAAGAAAGATGTGTTAATAGACTAGATGATTTAGCCATGGTCTAATCATGGTTTCAGCAATCTTGGTTCAGCAAGTGCTTGTTGACTATGGATTAGAACTTCTGCATTCAGGTTCCAGATGACGCAAGCTTTCTAACTCCGTTTCCAAGTTAGAGAACAGTACAAAACCAGATGTCGCGCCACATGGACAGGTGGGAGAACTATTTGGATTGAGTGTTCTGCTACAGTCTAATAAATTTTATATATTTTTTTTTAACCTGCATCCCTACCAGTTCTCCCACTAAGTTGTGTAAGCTATGCGTATATTCTATGGTGTTGCTCACAGTAAGTTGGAGGATGCACTGCCTTATAAGGACAGACTCCATATCCCATGCAATGCAGGAGGTTTTCTGCTCCCACGATGAAGCTACTAGTGCCATGAGTTGAAGCGTTGAAGAAAATACTAGGGGCGGTCAGAGTTTAATTGCTCTTGAGGTTGCTGAACCCTGGCTTTAATCTCTTCATTGTGAATGGTAAGCTAAGTCATAGGTTAGACATTGTGGCCTCAAATTTCCTGGAAAATTTGAGGAAATTTGTGCGTAACTGATTTACATCGGTTTTACGATGAAACATTGCTATACGCAAATTTTCTCGATTGTTTGCACCCCTTTCACGATACGTCCGTCAAAACCCTCTGTCGACACTGCATCCTTGCCCCCATGCAAAATACCAGCTCACATGGGCTTCCTAAGCTTATGCGAGTAACATGCTAGCGTAAACCCACGGCCAAAAATTCAGGCGCAGCACAGCTCAGTCACCTGATATCAATTTCATTCGATTCTATGTTTGAAATTTTCTTACTAGGACCTGCACTATACCCAACCAAAGTGCTGTGAGTCTCGGTGCACCCAAAATTTTTCATAACCCTGCTTCCCCTCTTTCCCGCCCCCTTACCTGTTCAGAACGACAAAGCAGCCTTCCCAATGGGCGTACCCTTTCTGCATAATGAAGAAGAGGGGATGCAAAGGCAAGAGGCTCTTCAAGTGAGGTACCATAGCAGAAGACCGCAGCCCATTTGCTATATTCCCTACTAGTGGTGCTGCACTTTTTAAAAAAATTTATATTCGTTTATGGGATGTGGGTGTCGCTGGCAAGGCCAGCAGTTACTGTCCTTGAGAAGGTGGTGGTGAGTCGCCTTCTTGAACCGCTGCAGTCCGTGTGGTGAAGCTGATGGGAAGGGAGTTCCAGGATTTTGACCCAGCGAGGATGAAGGATCGGTGATATATTTCCAAGTCAGGATGGTGTGTGACTTGGAGGGGAACTTGGAGGTGGTGGTATTCCCATGCGCCTGCTGCCCTTGTCCTTCTAGGTGGTAGAGGCCGTGGGTTTGGGAGGTGCTGCCAAAGAAACCTTGACAAGCTGCTGCAGTGAACCTTGTAGATGGTACACACTGCAGCCACGGTATGCCGGTGGTGGAGGGAGTGAATGTTTAAGGTGGTGGATGGGGTGCCAATCAAGTGGGTTGCTTTGTCCTGGATGGTGTTGAGCTTCTTGAGTGTTGTTGGAGCTGCATTCATCCAGGCAAGTGGAGAGTATTCCATCACACTCCTTACTTGTACCTTGTAGATGGTGGAAAGGCTTTGGGGAGTCGGGAGGTGAGACACTCGCCACAGAATACCTAGCCTCTGACCTGCTCTTGTTGCCACAGTATTTATGTGGCTGATCCAGTTAAGTTTCTGGTCAGTGGTGACCCTTACGGTATTGATGTGGCGCGAATGTTACCTGCCACTTATCAGCCCAAGCCTGACTGTCGTCCAGGTCTTGTTGCATGCGGGCACGGACTGCTTCATTATCTGAGGAGTTGTGAATGGCTCTGTACACTGTGCGGTCATCAGTGAACATCCCCATTTCTGACCTTATGTTGGAGGGAAGGTCATTGATGAAGCAGCTGAAGATGGTTGGGCCTAGGACACTGCCCTGAGGAACTTCTGCAGCAATGTCCTGGGGCTGTGATGCTTGACCTTCAACTACCACAGCCATCTTCCTTTGTGCTAGGTATGACTCCAGCCAGTGGAGAGTTTTCCCCCTGATTCCCATTGACTTCAGTTTTACTAGGGATGCTATTCAGCTTTACGGTGCACTGGGAGTGCACGGGCCCAGGGCCTGGCCTGGCCGTACTGGGAGCGTGAGGGTCTGGTGTCCGGCTGCACTGGGAGCGCGCGGGTCCGGTGCCCGGCCGCACTGGGAGCGCGCGGGTCCGGTGCCCGGCCGCACTGGGAGCGCGCGGGTCCGGTGTCCGGCTGCACTGGGAGCGCGCTGGAAGGGGCAAATTGAATAAAAGTTTCTAAGTGATCAGCCCACTCTCTGAAATGTTTAATGCTTGATTTCTGAGAAAGAATGTAAATTAGTGTTTTCAAACGCAAGCCTTTGACTTAGTGGTTGTATTTCCGTCTATGTGTAGTGTTCAAGTCCCGGCGAGTGGAGGTACCATAGGGTTCTGGCTCTATATTGTGGATTGCCATCCAGTGTATTGTGGCGGTGGGCGCCCATCAAACCCTCCCACTGTATAGGGCTAACCACCCTGTCTGCTGGTATAAAGGTGGTTGTGGCCATCGAAGGAGCGTTGACGTCACGGCCTGTTAGACTGTTCAATCACCTTGCAAACCCTTCCACTGCTTCGCACTATTCTCTCCAAGGGAAGGGTGTGAAGATATGCAAAACAAACAATAAATATATATATATAATGTGTGTGTTTATGTTTGTAAAATGTGAGAAGTCACACAACACCAGGTTATAGTCCAACAGCTTTATTTGAAATCACAAGCTTTCGGAGCGCTGCTCCTTCGTCAGGTGACTTCACTTGTGATTTCAAATAAAGCTGTTGGACTATAACCTGCTGTTGTGTGACTTCTCACATTTGTCCACCCCAGTCCAACACCGGCATCTCCACATCATTTATGTTTGTAATCTTTGAGTCTAGTGAATTCGCTGTGGAAGAAAAAGATTAGCAGACAAAAGCTCTTGCAAAAAGCAGGTTGAGCAATTTTGCCCAATTGGTCACCTTCTTAAAAATTGCCTCTGACTGAATTGCAATGAATACATTTGCATATATGCAATCAGCTAGAAGTAATTTGCATTGATTTGGAAAAGCATTGCTTTAAGATATTTGAGTGCTACATATCTTCTCACACACTTCAGATCAAACATTTTTATAAAGAAGCAATCGCTCATGCTGGTTTCTTCTGAAAGAGGACATGTAAAACCAGGTTATATTAGTGGAAGGCCAAATACGCTTGGGCATCACTGTGTTAACTGGGAATGCTCAAGTGTGTTCAGACTTCTAGAAATCTTTTGACAAGGTTCATAAAAATCTGCTACATAAGCTCAAAGCAGTCGGAATTCAATGTAAAAATCTGTAAATGGATAAGGAATTGGAGCTACTTGTTGAGTGGGAGGAGAAAGTATTGAGTGAAGTACTTCACGGCATAGTGCTAGAAGCACTACTGTTTCTAATTTTATATCAACAAGCTGAACTCCATCCTCCATAAACTTGCGCTCATCCAAAATTGCAGCAGCATCCTAACTTTTACCACGCCCCATTCACCAATCACCCCTGTGCTCGCTGACCAATCAGCCCTGTGCTCCCAGTCCACCAATGGCTCAGATTTAAAATTCTTCTCCTTGTGTTCAAATCACTCCATGGCCTCTCCCCTCCCTACCTCTGTAACCTCCACCAGCTCTACAACCCTCCGAGAAGTCTCCATCCCTCCAATTCTGGCCTCTTGTGCATCCCTGACTTCCTTCACCCCATCATTGGCAGCTGTGTCTTCAGCTGTCTAGGCTCTAGTCTCTGGAAATCCCTTCCTAAACATCTCCAACTCTCTTTCTCCATCTTTTAAGATGCTCCTTAAATCTACTTCGCCGTTTGTCCTGATGTCTCCTTTAGCTCAGTGTCAATGTTTTTTGTTTGATAACGCTCCTGTGAAGTGCCTTGGGACATTTACTATGGTAAAGGTGCTATATAAATGCAAGTTGTTGTTGAATGTATATTATATATAATATTTTGTTTATATATGTATATTTTTATATGTACAGAGATCATTAAAATGTCATGAACAAGTACAGAAAATAATTTAAAAGACTAATGGAATGCAGGCATTTATATCTAGAGGACTAGAATACAAGGGGGTAGAAGTTATACTACAGCTATACAAAACCCTGGTTAGACCACACCTGGAGTACGGTGAGCAGTTCTGGGCACCACACCTTGGGAAGGATATACAGTATTGGGCTTGGAGGGAGTGCAGCATAGATTTACCAGAATGATACCTGGACTCCAAGGGTTAAGTTACGAGACGAGATTACACAAATTAGGGTTGTATTCCCTAGAATTTAGAAGGTTAAGGGATGATCTGATCAAAGTTTTCAAAATATTAAGGGGAACAGCTAGGTAGATAGAGAGAAACTATTTCCTGGGGATTCTAGGACTGGAGTCATCATAGTCTAAAAACTAGAGCGAGACCTTTCAAGAATGAAATTAGGAAATACTTTTACACACAAAGGGTGGTAGAAGTTTGGATCTCTCTTCCGCAAACGGCAATTGATGCTAGATCAGTTGTTAATTTTAAGTCGGAGATTGATAGCTTTTTGTTAACCAAAGGTATTAAGGGATATGAGCCAAAGGTGGGTATATTGAGTTAGGTCGCAGATCAGCCATGATCTCATTGGCTTGAGGGGCTCAATGTCCTACTCCTGTTCCTATGTTCCTAGAATGAATGAGGTAGTGCGGTTGAAGACTTTCAAAAGGCGTTTGATAAAGTACCACGATAGATTTTTTTACCAAACTTGAAGCTCATGGGGTAAAGGAGGCCGTGGCAACGTGAATACAAAATTGGCTAAGAGACAGAAAGCAGTGGTGAACAGTTGATTATCAGACTGGATGGAAGTATACAGTGGTGCACTCCAGGGATCGGTATTAGGACCACAGCTCTTTTTGATATATATTAGTGACCGGGACTTGGGTATCCAGTGTATAATTTCAAAGTTTGCAGATGACACGAAACTCTGAAATGTAGTAAAGTGAGGTGGATTGTAACAGACTTCAGGAGGACATGGACAGACTGGTGAAATGAGTAAACACATGGCAGGTGCAATTTAATGCAGAGAAGTGTGAAGTGATGCAGTTTGGGAGGAAGAATGAGGAGAGGCAATATAAACTAAATGATATAATTTTAAAGGGGTGCAGCAATAGAAAGACCTCGGGGTATACGTACACAAATCTTTGAAGGTTGCAGGACAAGTTAAGAAGGCTGTTAAAAAAACATACAAGATCCTTAGCTTTATAAACAGAGGCATAGACTACAGAATCAAGAAGATTATGCTGAAGCTTTATAAATTGCTGGTCAGGCCCCAGCTGGAGTATTGTGTCCAATTTTGGGCACCACGCCTCAGTAAAGTTGTCAATACTTTAGAGTGTGCAAAGGAGATTTACTAGAATGGTGCCAGGGTTGAGAGACTTTAATTACGTGCGTGGATTCTTTAGCGCTGTCAAGACCATCTACATCCCAAGCACCCAAAGTCCTACCCCACTGTGGACCAAGGACAGAGAGGCAGTCAGTGCCCACTGGAAGGAGCACTTCGAAGACCTCCTTAACCGAGACTCTGTCTTCGACGCGAGTGTCCTCAACTCCATCCTGCAGCATGTTACCCGCCGCCATCTCAGCACAACCCCAGCCCGGCATGAGGTTGAAAAGGGCATCCGACAACTGAAGAACAAGAAGACCTCAGGAGCAGATGGAATCCCCGCCGAGGCACTAAAGCATGGCGGAGAAGCACTACTGGTACGAATTCATGAACTCATTTCTCTTATCTGGAAGGAGGAGAGCATGCCAGGGGATCTCGGAGACGCTGTAATTGTGACCATCTTCAAGAAAGGTGACAAGTTCAATTGTGGTAATTACAGAGGAGTTTCCCTGCTGTCTGCCACAGGGAAAGTCATCGCAAGAATCCTCCTCAATCACCTTCTCCCAGTGGCCAAAGAGCTCCTCCCAGAGTCGCAATACTGTTCCGCCCACTAAGGGGCACAATGGACATGATCTTCACCGCGCGTCAATTACAAGAGAAATGCAGGGAACAGCACCAACAGTTATACATGGCCTTCTTTGATCTCACAAAGGCTTTCGATACTGTCAACCGTGAGGGATTATGGAGTGTCCTCAAATTCGGCTGCCCTGAAAAGTTTGTCGCCATCCTCCGCCTGCTTCACGTCAACATGCAAGCACTGATTGTGACCAACAGTTTCACCACAGACCCAATTCACGTACGAACTGGGGTCAAGCAAGGCTGTGTCATTGCACCAACGCTCTTCTCGATCTTCTTTGTTGCAGTGCTCCATCTCGCCCTCAGTTAGCTGGAGTGGAGCTAATTTACAGAACAAACGGGAAACTGTTCAATCTCCGTCGCCTCCAGTCCAGATCCAAGGTCGTCCCATACTCTGTCGTCGAATTACAGTATGCAGACGACGCTTGTGTCTGCGCTCATTTGGAGGCCGAACTCCAAACCATCGTCAACACCTTCACTGAAGTGTACGAGAGCATAGGCTTCACACTAAACATTCGTAAGACAAAGGTCCTCTACCAACCTGCCCCCGCCACACAGTACTGCCCCCCGATTTATCAAAATCAACGACAAGACCTCGGACAACGTGGACCACTTTCCATACCTCGGGAGCCTACTGTCAACAAGGGCAGATGTCGATGTCGAAGTCCAACACCGCCTTCAGTGTGCCAGTGCAGCCTTCGGTCGCCTGAGGAAGAGAGTGTTTGAAGACCAGGACCTCAAACCCGGCACTAAGCTCATGGTCTACAGAGCAGCAGTGATACCCGCCCTGCTGTATGCCTCAGAAACATGGACCATGTACAGCAGGCACCTCAAAGCACTGGAGAGGTACCACCAACGCTGCCTCAGCAAGATCCTGCAAATCCATTGGCAGGATAGGCGCACCAACATCAGTGTTCTCACTCAGGCCAACATCCTCCGCATCGAAGCTTTGACCACGCTCGATCAGCTCCGATGGACGGGTCACATCGTCCACATGCCCGATACGAGACTCCCAAAACAAGCGCTCTACTCGGAGCTCCGACATGGCAAGAGAGCCCCAGGTGGGCAGAGGAAATGCTTCAAGGACACCCTCAAAACCTCCTTGGGGGAAAAAGTGCAACATCCCCACTGACACCTGGGAATCCCTGGCCCAAGACCGCACAAAGTGGAGGAGAAGCATCCGGGAAAGCGCCGAATACCTCGAGTCTCTTCGCCGGGAGCAAGCGCAAGGATCGCACGTCAACGCAAGCACCCCACTCACCCGTCCCTTCAACCACCGTCTGCCCACATGTGACAGAGATTGTAGGTCCTGCATTGGACTAATCAGTCACCTGAGAACTCATTTTTAATGTGGAAGCAAGTCCTCCTCGGTTCCGAGCGACTGCCTAAGAAGAGGAGAGACTGGAAAAGCTGGAGGAGTTCTCCTTAGAGCAGAGAAGGTTAAGGTGAGATTTAATAGAGGTGTTCAAAATCATGAAGGATTTTGATAGAGTAAATAGGGAGAAACTGTTTCCACTGGCAGGAGGGTCAGTAACCAGAGGACACGGATTTAAGGTAATTGGCAAAAGAACCAGAGGCGAGATGAGAATTCTTTTTACACAACAATTTGTTATGATCTGGAATGCACGGCCTAAAACTGAATTGGATAAATGCATGAAGGGAAAACATTTGTACTGTTATGGGGAAAGGGCAGGAAAGTGGGACCAATTGAATAGCTCTTTCAAAGAGTCGGCAGAGGCACGATGGGCTGAATGGCCTCCTTCTGTGCTGTATGATTCTAAGAGTCACTTTTGGAGGAGAGTCATGCAGCTGATCCACAGCACCAGGAGGGTAGATTAGAGAAACTGGGGTCTCAAAAAAAAAAAAAAAAAAGCTAACTGGGGGAAGGGGAGAATCTGAAAAAAGTATGTAGGATAATAAGCGGTCCAGAATATGTAAACCTGGAACATTGGCTCAAGGTAAACCAAGAGAAAGAGATTCAGATTTAAGACTGATATCATGAATTTCTTTACACCAAGAGTAAGCAACACTTGCAATATACTTCCAGGAAAGTGTAGTGGAGGTGAAAACCTTAGACATTCAAGAGTCTATTGGATCTATCATTGACCCCCTCCTATTTCTCGTCTACATGTTGCCCCTTGGCGGCATCATCCGAAAGCACAGCGTCAGTTTCCACATGTACGCTGACGACACCAGCTCTACCTCACCACCACTTCTCTCGACCCCTCCATGGTCTCTAAATTGTCCGACTGCTTGTCTGACATCCAGTTCTGGATGAACAGAAATTTTCTCCAATTAAATATTGGGAAGACTGAAGCCATTGTTTTTGATCCCCACCACAAACTCCGTTCCCTAGCTACTGTTTCCATCCCTCTCCCTAACATCTGTATGAGGCTGCACCACACTGTTTGCAACCTTGGTGTCATATTTGACCCTGAAATAAGCTTCTGACCACACATCCGCAGCATAACAAAGACCGCCTATTTCCACCTCCGTAACATCGCCCGTCTCTGCCCTTGCCTCAGCTCATCCACTGTTAAAACCCTCATCCATGCCTTTGTTACCTCTAGACTTGACTATTCCAACGCACTCCTGGCTGGCCTCTCACATTCTACCCTATGTAAACTTGAAGTAATCCAAAACTCAGCTGCCCGTGTCCTAACTCGCACCAAGTCCCGTTCACCCATCACCCCTGTGCTCGCTGACCTGCATTGGCTCCCGGTTAAACAACCCCTCGATTTTAAAATTCTCATCCTTGTTTTCAAATCCCTCCATGGCCTTGCCCCTCCCTATCTCTCTAACCTCTTTCAGCCCCACAACCCCCCGAGATATCTGCGCTCCTCTAATTCTGCCCTTTTGAGCATCCCTGATTATAATCGCTCAGCCATTGGTGGCCGTGCCTTCTGTTGCCTAAGCCCTAATCTCTGGAATTCCCTGCCTAAACCTCTCCGCCTCTACCTCGCTTTCCTCCTTTAAGATGCTCCTTAAAACCTACCTCTTTGACCAATTTTTGGTCACCTGCCCTAATTTACCCTTATGTGAATCGGTGTCAAATTTTTTGTCTTATAATACTCCTGTGAAGCGCCTTGGGATGTTTTCCTACGTTAAAGGTGCTATATAAATACAAGTTGTTGTTGGATGCGAAATTGGGGGTGCGGGGGAGTTAGAGAATCTCGAGGTTTGTCTTTTTTGGATGGTTGAAGTTAAAATGGCTTTCCTCATCCGAGGCCTGAACCAGGAATTTAACAGCATCTGATAATCTGCAAACCTCCTTCACCAACAATTAATTTCAGGTTTCTCTTATTTACGGCAATTAGACTTAGTGGCATGAAAGGGACTGGGCAAATTAAATGTAGCTATTCTTTAGCAGCAGTATGATACAGTATGCATTATATGTCACATCATTATAAAACAGTGCATCTTCAAACTTACCATGAGCAACACTAAGGAACATTTCCTAGTTATCTGGGGGGAAAAAAGTTCTATAATTCATTTTTTGCACAAAATATTGTACAATATTTTTCTGAAGTTGCTGCAGTACAAAGCGGACACACGGTGAGTATCAAGTGGTCTCTACTGCTTTCAAAATATGGACAGTCTTTCTATTGGTCTTACAATTAAATGTTAAAACATTTTTTCAAATATGAAATGTGTAAAAGAAAATCTGTACGAGTTTCCCCCTGAAATGTTGTGCTGTATTTCCCAGAGTTAAAAGATTTCATATTGATAATGTTTATTTGACTTCATTCATCATGAGACTGAAAAAAACTTTTTTTTACAAATTTATTGCAGGCAGGTATTTTCAACCTAAAATCTGGCCTGCTCCTAAAGAAAGGTTACAAAAGTGGCAGATTGCATTGCAAATTGTTACCCATTCAGCAATAGTGGGAGAAAATGTGCCACGTAGTCAAACACAAATACACCAGTTTAAAATTAAAGTGAAACCATGTGTGACTATCTATAACAGGGCATTAAGGATATAATTCAAAGCCAGTGCATTGCACAGATGCAACAAATGTAGCATACAATTCTGCATCTCTAAGTGTTTACAGTTGATTTTCCAGACTACATTGACTCCTCCATCCCTCTTCTCTCCCCTCCTTTTTAAAAAAAAAAAAAAAAACAACCTGTGAAGTATTAGCTTGGCTCAATTGGTATATTTTGGATCAGAAGGTTGTGGCTGTGAGCCTCACTCCAAGACGAGAGCTCGTATAGACTGACACTTCAGTGCAGCACTGAGGGAGTGCTCTATTGTTGGAAGTTCTTCTGCCCAATGAGATATAAAACGGGTCCAGTCTACCTGTTTCAGAGGTTCAGGTGGATGTTAAAGATCCCATTGTCATATTCAAAGGGCAGGGAGTTTTCCGTTTCAACATTCCTCTCTAAACTAAGCCACACTCAAAAACAAAGTGTTCTTACTGTTGTTTCTGATGTGTTGCTTCTTTAGAATGGCTGTTGCTTGTATCTCCATAGCAATCATTGCATTAAAAAAGAATTGATCTCCTGTGTACAAAGTCAAAATTATGAAAATGTCTCAAACATGTGAAGCTGGAGGCACATCTTGGGTTCCACTCTTTTGTCCTCATTATTAACCTTTCATCATATTTGTGCTGTCTCTGTCAAGTGTAACTTGTCAGCTGCATAAAGTTTATTAGAAGACAAATGTTTATATGTAGGTGCAATGGAGGCAGTAATTCATTGGAGGGATTCTAATGACATTCAACTGCATCAGCTTCTTTGAAGTTTTATAATGCTTTTAGAACTGTTCCCATGTAACTTTCTGCTAATCATGTTTTCCCCTCTATTTGACACATACTGAATATAAGAACATTATATTTGCCAGTCTTTCCCCTTTTCCCTCCTTAGCCCAGGGACACCGAAGCCAATAGTTGTTCCATCACCATTGCTCCTGCTGGAATCAGCTTGGATCCGAGATCCAATCCGAGAGTTCACTGGCCTGCATGCCACATGCAGCCTCGGGGAGGGGAGTTTAATGCAAAAGCGGTATGTTTTGTATACAGTTTGTTGTGTGCGGCGCTAAACCTCGAATCAAAACACAAGTTTTGTGCAATAAATTTAATTCACTCCACGTGATGGCAAGAAACGGCTGAGTGCGCTGGATACACCAAAGGCTATGGGCCCCAACAACATCCCAGCTATCGTGCTGAAGACTTGTGCTCCAGAACTAGCCATGCCTGTAGCCAAGCTGCTCCAGTACAGCTACAACACTGGCATCTATCCGACAATGTGGAAAACTGCCCAGATATGTCCTGTCCTGTCAAAACGCAGGACAAATCCAATCTGGCCAATTATCGCCCATCAGTCTACTCTCAATCATCAGCAAAGTGATGGAAGGTGTCATCGACACTGCTATCAAGCGGCACTTACTCGCCAATAACCTGCTCACTGATGCCTAGTTTGGGTTCCGCCAAGACCACTTGGCTCCCGACTTCATTACAGCCTTGGTCCAAACATGGACAAAGGAGCTGAATTCCAGAGGTGAGGTGAGAGTGACTGCCCTTGACATCAAGGCAGCATTTGACCAGGTGTGGCATCAAGGAGCCCTAGTAAAACTGAAGTCAATGGGAATCAGGGGGAAAACTCCCCACTGGCTGGAGTCATACCGAGCACAAAGGAAGATGGGTGTAGAGGTTGAAGGTCAATCATCACAGCCCCAGGACATCGCTGCAGGAGGGCCTCGGGGCAGTGTCCTAGGCCCAACCATCTTCAGCTGCTTCATCGGTGATGTGGTGTATGTAACCTGTTCCACCTTAAGGTGGAACAGGCTTAAGTTCTCTTAAGAGATGTACTACTTTCTCTGGCTGCTGTATATGTAACGTCGGTGGTGACCACACCGGTATATAGGCACTGTGTAGTAATATTGTATTCAGTATAGTCCCGACCTCCAACCAGTAAAGACCTGTTCAATTTACTCTTGTAGTCTGTGTAGTAATTATCACTATAACACACAGACTTAACAGGTGACCTTCCCTCCAACATAAGGTCAGAAATGGGGATGTTCGCTGATGACTGCACAGTGTTCAGCGCCATTCACAACTCCTCAGATAATGAAGCAGTCCATGCCCGCATGCAACAAGACCTGGTTGACGTTCAGGCTTGGGCTGTTAAATGGCAGGTAACATTTGCGCTACAGAAGTGCCAGGCAATGACTATCTCCAACAAGCGAGAGTCTAACAACTGCCCCTTGACATTCAACGGCATTACCATCACCAAATCTCCCACCATCAACATCCTGGGAGTCACCATTGACCAGAAACTTAACTGGGCCAGCCACATAAATACTGTGGCAACAAGAGCAGGTCAGAGGCTGGGTATTCTGTGGCGAGTGTCTCGCCTTCTGACTCCCCAAAGCCTTTCCACCATCTACAAGGCACAAGTAAGGAGTGTGATGGAATACGCTCCACTTTGCCTGGATGAGTGCAGTTCCAACAACACTCAAGAAGCTTGTCATCATCCAGGACAAAGCAGCCCGCTTGATTGGCACCCCATCCACCACCTTAAACATTCACTCCCTCCACCACCGGCGTACCGTGGCTGCAGTGTGTACCATCTACAAGATGCACTGCAGCAACTCGCCAAGGCTTCTTCGACAGCACCTCCCAAACCCGTAACTTCTTCCACCTAGGACAATGGCAGCAGGCGCATGGGAACACCACCAGCTCCAGTCACATACCATCCTGACTTAGAAGTATATCGCTGCTCCTTCATCGTCCCTGGGTCAAAATCCTGGAACTCTCTCCCCCCTAACAGCACTGTGGGAGTACCCTCACCACACGGACTGCAGCGGTTCAAGAAGGCGGCTCATCACCACCACCTTCTCGAGGACAATTAGGGATGGGCAATAAATGCTGGCCTTGCCAGCGATGCCCACGTCCCATAAACAATTTTTTTAAATCTCTACCCTGCCTATTCCAGCACCAGTATTTCTGTGTGGCAGCACAATTGCTTTATCCCATCTGTTCCAATTGTGGTTCTTTAGATCAGCACTGTTGCACCAGCTCCAAGTGTGTCTTCATGTATCGGGATGGCCACCAGCTCTGCCTCTTCAAACCTGTGTATCAACACTGCTCCCATTCTTACCCCCTTTGCTTCAGCTGTGTTTTGGTGTATGAGCACCCCCACCCCCTCCCCATCCCTTGCTGCTCCAGTTCCAGCCCTGTAATTAATAGAGGACGTGCTTTGCTGAACTACATACCTACAGAGAGACAGCTGGAGCGGGAGTGGTGCTGCTGATAAGATTGCAGTTATGATTAAATTGAAAACACAATATTAAGAAGTTCAAGATGTTGCAACGGTGTATATGTGTGTGATAGTAACTAACTGCTCGGATGTGGTGGTGCCAGTGAGGTCCAATCCCACAGAGTTACAATTATATAGTGCTGCACCACATCTCTAAAATATCTCAATGTTTCACATGTAAGGAATTACTTTGATTGTTATGTAGGCAAGCATACAGCAGATCAATGCACAGCAAGATCCCACAAACTACATTGCGACGAATGGCCAGTAAATCTGTTTTTTGGTGGTAGTTGAGGGAGGAATGTTGACTGAGACAGGGAGAGCGCCCTGCTCTTTGAATTGTGCCAGATTTCTTCAGTATCCACTTGAACAGGCAGACGGGCGGAGGTTTTGTGTCTCATTCAAAGGATGTCACCCCTGACAATGCTCCACTCCTTCAGTTATGCCCTGAAGTTTCAATTTAGCTTCTATGCCAAAGTTCTGATGTTGGGCCTTAAACATAGAAACATAGAAGATAGGAGCAGGAGTAGGCCATTCGGCCCCTTGAGCCTGCTCCGCCATTTAATGAGATCATGGCTGATCATCCAAATTCAGTACCCGGTCTCTGCTTTCTCCCCACACCCTTCTGACTCTGAGGCGAGTTTGCTACCCACTGAGCCAAGCAGCCACCTGACACCCAAACTTCACCTTGTCCTTAGTCTCTTGGGATAAGAGTTAGGCTAGCTATATACGTTTAAGTATCTTGGATAAGTGGGAGACAACTGACATAATCCAGCAGTGACTGTTCAAGTACCTTTTGTAATAGTCCCCATTAAATTGAAATTGCTTTATTTCTCTGCTTTAATAGGCCAGCTTTAATCTAACTCTATTCGAACCAACACTGAGATGTGGTTTGTGTGAACTTGATTAAAAACTCACTTGTGGTTTCATAAAGTTATGAGTTATCATGTCAGCAAGTGCAGATTATCATGTCAGCAAGTGCAGATATTTATCAAACTTATGGCTGTGACATGGCTTTTGTGTTGCGTGTACAATAATGAGACTGCACATAAATTTCTGTATTGAGATTCAAAGCAGGTTTATTAAAGTTATTCCTCTGGGTCAGAATGAGAGTAATTGGTGTTTGGAACTGAGATTTTATAGATACCTACAAGACTCTGGAATGCATAAGTATGGAAAATAAGGATACAATTGGGGGAAATAAATAAAGATATGAAGTTTGCACAAACTTGGTTGGTATTCCCTTGAGTTTAGAAGATTGAGAGGAGATCTAATTGAAGTGCTTAAAATGATAAAGGGATTTGGTAGAGTAGACAGAGAAATCATTTCCTCTGGTGGGGGAAATCTAGAATCTAATCTTAAAATTAGAGCTAGGTTAATTAGGAGTGAAATCAGGGAGTATTTTTTCATGCACAGGGCAGTGAAAACCTGGGCGCACTCTCCCAAAAGTCTGTGCTTGCTGGATTAATTGAAATTTTCAAGACTGAGATTGATAGATTTTGTTGTGTAAGGGTATCAAGAGTTATGGAGAAAAGACAGGAAAATAGAGTTAAAGTACAGATCAGGGGGAATGGTAGCATAGTGGTAATGTCGCTTGGGCTAGTAATCCAGAGGCCTGGACTAATGATCCAGAGACGTGAGTTCAAATCCCACCATGGCAGCTGGGGAATATAAATTCAGTTAATTAAATAAATAGTATTGGTAATGGTGACCATGAAACTATTGGAAACCCATCTGGTTCACTAATGTCCTTTAGGGAAGGAAAAATGCCATCCTTACCTGGTCTGGCCTATATGTACGGCAGAACCAAAGCAATGTGGTTGACTCTTAACTGCCCTCTGAAATGGCCTAGCAAGCCATTGTAACAAACCACAATGAAACACAATAAGAATGAAACCTCGTCACCAGCTACGGATACGGCAACAGCACACCATTGACTCCGAACGGCAAGGAAACCTCCTGCTGATTACCACCTACCGCTCTCCCTCAGCTGATGAATCAGTACTGTTGAACACCACTGGGAAGAATGTACTCTGGGTGGGGAACTTCAATGTGCATCACCAAGAGTGGCTCGGTAGCACCACTACTGACCGAGCTGGCCAAGTGCTGAAGGACATAGCTGCCAGTCTGGGTCTGCGACAGGTGGGAGAACCAACACGAGGGAAAAACCTACTTGACCTCATCCTCACCAATCTACCTGTCGCATATGCAGCTGCCTATGACAGTATTGGTAACCGTGACCACCGCACAGTCCTTGTCGAGACGATGTCCCATCTGCACCCTCCATCATGTTGTGTGGCACTACCAGCATGCTAAATGGAATAGATTCAGAACAGATCTAGCAGCTCAAAACTGGGCATCCACGAGACGCTGTGAGCCATCAGCAGCAGAATTGTATTCCACCACAATCTAACCTCGTGGTCCAGCATATCCCTCACTCTACCATTACCATCAATAAGGAGTGTAGAAGAGCATGCCAGGAGCAGCACCAGGCATACCTAAAAATGAGGTGCCAACCTGGGGAAGCTGCAACATAGGACCACATGCATGCTAAAAAGCAGAAGCAGCCTGCTATAGGCAGGGCTAAGCGATCCCACAATCAACGGATCAGATCAAAGCTCTGCAGTCCTGCCACATCCAGTCGGGAATGGTGGTGGACCATTAAACAACTAACGGGAGGAGGATGCTCCATGAATATCCCCATCCTCAATGATGGTGGAGCCCAGCACATGATTGCAAAAGACAAGGCTGAAGTGTTTGCAACCATCTTTAGCCAGAAGTGCCGAGTGGATGATCCATATCGGCCTACTCCTGAGGTCCCCACCATCACAGAAGCCAGTCTTCAACCAATTCGATTCACTCCACGTGATACCAAGAAACGGCTGAGCGCACTGGATACAGCGAAGACTATGGGCCCCGACATCATTCCGGCTATCGTGCTGAAGACTTGTGCTCCAGAACTAGCCACGCCTCTAGCCAAGCTGTTCCAGTACAGCTACAACGCTGGCATTTATCCGACAATGTGGAAAACTTCCCAGGTATATCCTGTCCAGAAAAAAGCAGGACAAATCTAATCCAGCCAATTACCGCCACCATCAGTCTACACTCAATCATCATTAAAGTGATTGAAGGTGTCATCAACAGTGCGATCAAGTGGCTCTTACTCACCAATAACCTGCTCACTGATGCCCAGTTTGGGCTCTGCCAAGACCATTTGGCTCCGAGCCTTGGTCCAAACATGGACAAAGTGGCTGAATTCCAAAGGTGAGGAGAGAGTGACTGCCCTTGACATCAAGGCAGCATTTGACTGGGTGTGGCATCAAGGAGTCCTAGTAAAACTGAAGTCAATGGAATCGGGGAGCAGGGGGGAAACTCTCCACTGGCTGGAGTCATACCGAGCACAAAGGAAGATGGTTGTAGAGGTTGAAGGTCAATCATCACAGCCCCAGGACATCGCTGCAGGAGTTCCTTGGGGCAGTGTCCTAGACCCAACCATTTTCAGCTGCTTCATCAAGGTCAGAAATGGGTATGTTCGCTGATGACTGCACAGTGTTCAGTGCCATTCAAAACTCCTCAGATAATGAAGCAGTCCATGCCCGCATGCAACAAGACCTGGGCGACGTTCAGGCTTGGGCTGATAAGTGGCAAGAAACAGAAGTGCAAGGCAATGACTATCTCCAACAAGCGAGAGTCTAACCACCGCCCCTTGACATTCAATGGCATTACCATCGCCGAATCCCCCATCATCAACATCCTGGGGGTCACCATTGACCAGAAACTTAACTGGACCAGCCACATAAATACTGTGGCAACAAGAGCAGGTCAGAGGCTCGATATTCTGTGGCGTGTCTCTCGCCTTCTGACTCCCCAAAGACTTTCCACCATCTACAAGGCACAAATAAGGAATATTCTCCACTTACCTGGATGAGTGCAGCTGCAACAACACTCAAGAAGCTCAACACCCATCCAGGACAAAGCAGCCCGCTTGATTGGCACCCCATGCACTACCTTTTAAACATTCACTCCCTCTACCACCTGCGTACCGTCGGTGCAGTGTGTACCATCTGCAAGATGCACTGCAACAACTCGCCAAAGCTTCTTCGACAGCACCTCCCAAATCCATGACCTCTTCCACCTAGAAGGACAAGGGTAGGAGGCGCATGGGAACACCACCACCTCCAAGTTCCCCTCCAAGTCACACACCATCCTGACTTGGAAATATATCACCGATCCTTCATCGCCACTGGGTCAATGTCCTGGAACTCCCTCCCAAACAGCACTGTGGGAGTACCTTCACCACATGGACTGCAGCGCTTCAAGAAGGCGGCTCACCACCACCTTCTCGAGGGCAATTAGCGATGGGCAATAAATACTGGCCTTGCCAGTGACGCCCACATCCCATAAACAATTTTTTTTAAATGTGACTCCAGACCCACAACAGCGTGGTTGACATTTAACTGCCCTCTAAAATGGCCTAGCGAGCAACTCGTTTGTACCAAACCACTACGAAAAAAGTAAGAAAACCAGATGGACCATCCGGCATTGACCTGGGCACCGGATTCGAACCCTACAAAGGCACACCTTCAACCCGGCAAAGTCCTCAGTCATCTGGGGACTTCTAACAAAATTGGGAGAGCTGTTCCACAGACTAGTCGAGCAATGTTGTCATATTCACGGAATCATACCTTTCAGCCAACGTTCCAGACTCCTCCACCATCCCTGGGTTTGTAGCTGAGGCAGGACAGACCCGTATACCAGTGGTATACAGTGAGCGGCAGTGGCCCTGGGAGTCCTCAACATTGACTCTGGTCAAACATGGGCAAGGAAACCTCCTGCTGATTACCACCTACCGCCCTCCCTCAGCTGATGAATCAGTACTCCTTCATGTTTAATACCACTTGGAAGAAGCACTGAAGGCAGCAAAATGTACTTGGGTGGGGACTTCAGTGTCACCAAGAGTTGCTCGGTAGCATCACTACTGACCGATTCTTGAAAGACACAGCTGCTAGAATCAACACGAGGGAAAAACCTGCTTGACCTCGTCCTCGCCAATCTACCTGTCGCAGGTGCATCTGTCCATGACAGCATTGGTAGGAATGACCGCCGCGCAATCCTTGTGGAGACGAAGTCCCGTCTTCACACTGATGACCCCCTCCGTCGTATTGTATGGCATTACCACTGTGCTAAATGGGGTAGATTCAGAACAGATCTAGCAGCTCAAAACTGGGCATCCATGTGGTGCTGTTGGCCATCAGCAGCAGAATTGTATTCCACAACAATCTGTAGCCTCATGGCCCAGTGGAAGCAGCATGCTATGGACTGAGCTAAGTGATCCCACAATCACCGGATCTGATCAAAGCTCTGCAGTCCTGCCAAATCCAGCCATGAATGGTGGTGGACAATTAAACAACTAACTGGAGGAGGAGGAGGCTCCATGAACATCACCATCCTCAATGATGGAAGAGCCCAGTACGTGAATGCAAAAGACAAGGCTGAAGCGTTTACAACTATCTCCAGCCAGAAGTGCCGAGCGGGTGACCCATCTCGGCCTCCTCCTGAGGTCCCCATCATCACAGAAGCCAGTCTTCAGCCAATTTGATTCACTCCACGTGATATCAAGAAATGGCTGAGCGCACTGGATACAGCAAAAGCTATGGGCCTCGACAACATCCCGGCTGTAGTGCTTGAAGACTTGTGCTCCAGAACTAGCTGCACCTCTTGCCATGCCAGTACAGCTACAACACTGGCATCTACCCGACAAAGTAGAAAATTGCCCAGGTATGTCCTGTCCACAAAAAGCAGGACAAATCCAATCCGGCCAATTATCGCCCCATCAATCTACTCTCAATCATCAGCAAAGTGATGAAAGGTGTCGTCGACAGTGCTATCAAGAGCCAATAACCTGCTCACCAATGCCAAGTTTGGGTTTCACCAGGAACACTCGACTCCAGACCTCATTACAATCTTGGTCCTTGCTGTTCCCCACATGTGGAAACACTCTCTCTCTGTCTACTCTTATCAAAACTTTTCGTAATTTAAAGTCACCCCTTAGGCATTCAACAGCATTACCATCGTCGAATCCCCCACCATTAACATCCTGGGGATCACCATTGACTAGAAACTTAACTGGATCAGCCACATAAATACTGTGGCTACAAGAGCTGGTCAGAGGGTGGATATTCTGCAGTGAGTGACTCAACTCCTGACTCCCCAAAGCCTTTCCACCATCTACAAGGCACAAGTCAGGAGTGTAATGGAAAACTCTCCATTTGCCTGGATAAGTGCAGCTCCAACAACACTCGCAGCTCGACAACATCCAGGACAAAGCAGCTCACTTGATTGGCACTACCTTAAACATTCACTCCCTCCACCACTGACGCACCGTGGCTGCAGTGTGTACCATCTACAAGATGCACTGCAGCAACTTGCCAAGGCTTCTTTGACAGCACCTTCCAAACCTGCGACCTCTACCACCTAGAAGGACAAGGGCAGTAGGCGCATGGGAACACCACCACCTGCAAGATTTCCCCCCCCCCGCCAAGATACACACTGTACTGACTTGGAAATATAGCACCGTTCCTCATCGTCGCTGGGTCAAACTCATGGAACTCTCTCCTTAACAGCACTATGGGAGCACCTTCACCACACGGACTGCAGCGTTTCAAAAAGGAGGCTCACCACCACCTTCTCGGCAATTAGAGATGGGCAATAAATGCTTGGCCTTGCCAGCGACACACACATCCCGTGAATGAATAAGGAAAAAAGCCATGATCTAATAGAATGGCGAAACAGACTCGAGAGCCTGACCTTGTGTTCTAAGTTTTATTCATATACAGTAGCTTATACCGAGTGTGCGTGACTAGGATGTGAAGCAATGAGGACTCCTTGGACCTATATCAAAAATACCAGACGAGCACAAACGGAGCCGTTTTTGTATGGTGTACAAATAAACCACCTTCGACTGTATAATGTAAAGTGACAATTAAATCCTTTCTAAAGATGTAACATTTTTGTTGAGTGGTGTTTGTGTGCACGCAATCATAGAGATTTCAACTACTTTGTTCTGGTAAAGTTGAAACCTTGTAAATTGTAACTAGCTTACTGATCAGTATATCCTGAATCAGGATTTCTATAAATTGTAGAGAATTCCTACCTCAGCCTGCTAAAGTGGCTCATTCAATCCCGTCAAAAGAAATTAACAACTTGCATTTATATAGCACCTTTAACGTAGTAAAATGTCCCAAGCATATCTCAGGAGTGTTATCAAACAAAATTTGACACTGAGGCACATGAGATGATAGAACAGGCGACATAGGTTTTAAGGAGTGTCTTCGAGGAGAGAGATGTATAGAGGCTTAGGGAGGAAATTCCAGAGCTTAGGGCCCAGGCAGCTGAAGGCATAGCCAGCAATAGTGGAGCGATTAATATCGGGGATGCGCAAGAGGTCAGATATGGAGGAGCGCAGAAATTTCAGAGGGTCGTAAGACTGGAGGAGGTTACAGAGATGGGGAGGGGCGAGGCCATGGAGGGATTTGAAAACAATATAGACTTTGCAGATAAGAGCATAATAGATGCTCCTTGGATAAAGGTCATTAACTTGAAAGATCACAGTACTGTGATCTGAAACAACATGAACATTTATGGAACAGTATCCCTTCCTGTGGATTAATACATTTGGGTTGATTTGTGCAGTCTCGGGGATTATATGGATACTACCTGAATCTTGGAAAACCTACCACATGGTAAAAGTTCTGCCCCCTCTCCAGTTGCTGGCTGCTTTCTACTGGGAAAGTAATAAAGATGTTTTCCGTGGCAAATTTGGCATCGGTCATTTGTTTTGTATAAGTAAATTGCCTTACCTGGGATCCTTTTGCGTAGAAGTTCAATATTGTTGTGACCTTCATAGTTACTGAAGAGGTATCCCAGTCATGACGTTCATAGTATCATAATATGGTACAGCACATTGTGAGGCCATTCGTGCCTGTGCTGGCTTCTTGAGTGATCCAATTAGTCCCACTCCCATCCTCTTTCCCCGTAGCCCTGTCAATTTCTTCTCCAGGTATTTATCTAATTTTCATTCGAAAGTTACTATTGAATCTGCTTCCATCGCCCTTCCATTGCAGATCATCATAACTCGTGTAAAAAAAATATTTCCGCATGTTGCCTCCAGTTCTTTCACTAATCACCTTAAATCTGTGTCCTCTGGTTACTTGCCATTCTGCCACTGGAAACAGTTTCTCCTTATTTACTCTAGCAAAACAGGTCATGATTTTAAACACCTATTGAATCTCCCCTTAACCTTCTCTGCTCTAAGTAGAACAACCCCAGCTTCTCCAGTCTCTCCCCATAACTGAAGTCCCACATCCTTCGTACCATTCTAGTAAATCTCTTCTGCACCCTCTCTAAGGCCTTGACATCCTTTCTAAAGTGTGGTGCCCAGAATGGAACACAATACTTCAGTTGAGCCCTAACCATTTGTTTTATAAAGGTTTAGCATAACTTCCTTGCTTTTGTACACTATGCCTCTATTAATAAATCCAAGGATCCCATCTGCTTTTTTAACAGCCTTCTCAACTTGTCCTGCCACCTTCAAAGATTTGTGTACATACACCCCCAGGTTTCTCCACAAAATCAAGTTTCCCAGAAAGACTTTGATGCCTTATTGCTAGGAGAAATTTGGCAGCGGGTCAACCCATAAGCTGCTGTGCTGAGCATTAAAGTCTAGAGCATTGGAGAATGTGATGCGCTTTGATCAGGAAATCTGTGTGTTAGGAAGTCGTTTAATTCTTGGGAATCCTGTACTCGGAACTGTGATCTTTAAATTTCTAGATTCAGCAGTATGTAGAATATGTGTTGCTTGCTAATAATACAAGCAGTTTATGAGCCCAAGTTCCTGGCTAATGTGTTTATATCTCTCATTTCATAAAGTATTATATATTGATGCTGTCATAAATCCAGAGAGTTGCAACCTTGTATCATGTGTACAAACCTAGTTATGACTTGCTTATATGCCAGATATTACATTTTAATTATCAAATTTATTATAGCAATGCATATTGGGTAGTTGGTGTATTAAACAGAGTTCTGACACCACAAGGACACATTGGCCCAGATTTCACTGTCAAAATAACAGAGAGACTAATGGCACTCTCCATTATTTATGTGCAAATGGTGTAGTAACTTCAATCGAGAGGCAGCTGCACAGTTAAACTCAAATATCCGAAAGTTGCTGTCCGAGTTTTGCTTCGTGCAAACGACATCTCGTCGTCTGCTTCGCTTTTGAAATGCATTGGTGTGAAGTTGCTGTATTTGCGCGGTAGATTACATAAAATACACAGCAATAGGCCATTTGGCCCAACTAGTCTGTGCTGGTGTTTATACTCCACATAAGTCTCCTCCCATTTCATCTACCTCATCTCAGCCTTTCAGCATATCTTTCTATTCCCTTTACTCTCATGTACTTGTCTAATTTCCTTTTAAAAGCCTCTAAGCTATTTGCCTCAACCACTTCCTGTGGTAACAAGTTCCACATTCTAATCACTCTCTGAGTAAAGAAATTTCTCCTTATTTCCCTGTTGGATTTATTAGTAAATATCTTGTATTTATGGCCCCTAATTTTGGATTATTTTACAAGTGGAAACATTCTTTCTGCATCTACCCTGTCCAAACCATTCATAATTTTAAAGACCTCTATCAGGTCACCTCTAAGTCTTTTTTTTTTTAAAGCCTCAACCTGCTCAATCTTTTCCAATAGCTGTAATCTCTCAGTTCTGGTACCATCCTTGTAAATCTTTTTTGCACTTTCTCCAGTGCTTCTATGTCCTTTTTATAGTATGCAGACCAGAACTGTGCATAGTACTCCAGTGCGGCCTGACCAGGAGGGTCCTATACAAGTTTAACATAACCTCACTGCTTTTGAATTCTATACCGCGAGAAATAAATTCCAGTGCTTTGTTAGCATTTTTAATTGTTTTGCTGACCAAGCTGCTTTTTAATGATTAGTTCACCTGTATCCCTAGATCCCTTTGCTCTTCCTCATTCAGTTTCTTATTTTCTAAGGTATAAGTGAAATTTCTATTTTTCCTACCAAAGTGTATAACCTCACACTTAAGTATGTTAAAGTTCATTTGCCACTTAACTGCCCTGTCTGAAAATGTTCTAATGTCTTGGAGATCCCCCCTTTCTCTGCCTCTGTACTCGCTTAAAACCTGTCACATCTCTAAATTTTTCCATTTCTGATCAAAGGTCATCAACCTGAAACGTTAACTTTGTTTCTCTCTCCACGGATGCTGCCTGACCTGCCGAGTATTTCCAGCATTTTCTGTTTTCATTTGTAATGTCATCTTGTACTATGTTGTGTTCTTCCTCAATGTTAGCTGGACACCCCGGTTTGGTATCATCCGCAAATTTTGATATTGAGTTATTGTTCCTAAGTAGTCCCAGTGTTCCCGGCACTAAACACCGCTTTCTAGCTTCCTCCATACGAACTAAACTCACCACAGAAAGCTAAGTTGCACCCATTCCAGTCTAAGTACCCTTTTAATGGAGTGTTAATTGTTAATTACTGCCAGTCAACCTATCTGCCACTGAAAATTAACTTACAAGTGTGGAATCTCACTCCTTCAGGTGTTATTTCTGGTTGATTTTAAAAATGTAAAAAAAAATGTTTTTAATTTTAGTTTTCCTCTGGCTCTCTATTTCTCTCAATTCAATTTTCTTTCCCTCTCTTTCTCTTTCTGTACCCGATTGGCCCAGAATTTGCGGTCAGCGTCAAAGCAACGGCGCTTGCCGCTAACCTCGAAGAAAGCTGCCCACAAAGATCCAGCGATCTCTGTGGCATGAGTTTCAGCTCTCCTGACCTTAGTTTGAACCTGGCGCCAAATCAAGCGACTCTCCAGTGTCTAGCAACAGTGATGTCATCAAGCAGGCTGAGCAGCCAATCACATTGAAGAATTCGCTCAGCAAACCAGGAAGTAAAAATGATTCTAATTTACTTTATAGCAAAATAAAGATTGAGACATACACATAGGATTAAGGTAGAAACTGAAATATCATAAACAAACTTAATAATCATTTTAAAAACGTGTAATTCTTAATCATATTAATGGCAAACATTCACATTCCACAAGTATAAAATTTGTTTTTCAGGACCAGAACAGTTGATCAGTCAATACGCTGTTTAAAAACCCAGTTACACCCCTTCCTACAAGGCGTAACTTTTTATTTTGGTGGTGGGGGGCGGGTTTAACAGCGATATTCCAGCATAATAGGAGTAGTTTTGGTCCTTCAGTGTGATTTGAATTGACTGCCAGCTCTGGAGAGTTGCACAGTGCAACCTGCGGCAGAGCAGGTAATGACTGACCACCAATGTTTGGATTCCTACATTTATCTGCGCTTGCGCTAAATCCTGACGCTGCGGTCAGTTTCAGAGGGGTAATGACGCCAAACGCTGACATTTTCGCTGACATTACCACCACAAAATCCGGGCCATTGATTTCACCCACTCTAATTTACACTTTCTTCTCAGTCCTTGCGCTGTTTATTTCACAATCCTTCAATCTGATTGGTTAAGGAGAGTTGCTTGCCGAGTTCACTCGGGTCCCAGATGCCCGGTTTCCCTCGCTGCGACGTTATCAGCTTGCACTTTCAGCAACTAGCCAAATTTGCGGATGATACAAGGATGGGTGGGAAAGCAAGTTGTGCAGAGGACTCAAAAGAATCTGCAAAGGGATATAGACAGGCTAAGTGAGTGGGCAAACATTTGGCAGATGGAGTATAATGTGGGAAGGTGCGAGGTTATCCACTTTGGCAGGAAAAATAAAAAAGCAAATTATTATTTAAATGGAGAAAGATTACAAAATGCTACAGTTCAGAAGGACCTGGGGGTCCTTGTGCATGAAACACAAAAAGTTAGCATGCAGGTACAGCAAGTAATCAAAAAGGCAAATGGAATGTTGGCCTTTATTGCAAGGGGGCTAGAGTATAAAAGCAGGGAAGTCCTGCTACAACTGTACAGGGTATTGGTGAGACCACACCTTGAGTACTGCGTACAGTTTTGGTCTTATTTAAGGAAGGATATACTTGCATTGGAGGCAGTTCAGAGACGATTCACACAGTTAATTCCTGAGATGAGGGGGTTGACTTATGAGGAAAGGTTGAGCAGGTTGGGCCTATACTCATTGGAATTTAGAAGAATAAGGTGTGATCTTATTGAAACATACAAGATACTGAGGGGGCTCGACAAGGTAGATGCCGAGAGGATGTTTCCCCTCGTGGGGAAATCTAGAACTCGGGCGGCATAGTTTCAGAATAAAGGGTCGCCCTTTTAGAACTGAGATGAGGAGGAATTTCTTCTGAGCGTCGTAAATCTGTGGAATTCTCTGCCCCAGAGAGCTGTGGAGGCTGGGTCATTAAATGTATTTAAAGGTGGAGATAGACAGATTTTTGCAAGATAAGGGAATGAAGGGTTATGGGGAGCGGGCTAGGAAGTGGCTTGAGCTCAAGATCAGCCATGATCTTACTGAATGACGGAGCAGGCTCGAGCGGCCAAGTGGCCTATTCCTGCTCCTATTTCTTAATTTTTTGCGTGGCGCAAGAACATAAAAAACCTAAATGTGCAAGGGCAAGTCTAACTAATTACAGATGATGTTAGATGCCCTGCTACAGCAAAATTTGGCCCATTGTTTTTTTGTCACTGAAAACAAAAATGCATAAATATAGATTGGGGGGATATAGCACTGCAACTCCACTTCATATGTTATAAGGCTGGGTATTTGATTATGTCAGCAGTATTGTCATAGGGATTTCAGTATAGTGAAATGGTGAGTGTTTGAAATTATCACCTATTTGATCTCCTGTATAGAAAGTCAAATGTATTATTGAAATTTGCCTCGGCAGCTAACAAAGGCTGCTCTTGAATTGGGTCCCAGGAATGGATGTTGTAATCAGGCCTTCAACATAGTTAGAACCTAAATATTTAAATTACAGCTAAGTTATGTTTACAGTTAGAACTCTTAAATAATGTTTTCAATGTATTTCAATATTTTGTTTTTGATGTGGCTTCCTTCTAGATTTTTTGTGAAATGTGATTCTTGGATTTGATTTTGGTCACATGGTTAGCATGGACCAAGCAGATCGCAAGTAGGAATTCTCTCTTCATACAGAGCCAAAACTATTCTCGAGATACTTACTTAAAAATACGCACCAGTGACGGGATTGTGCCCTTTAAAATCTGGTTGTATTTGCATTTTTAGCTCTTGCGACACACTGGTGAAATACTGATAATTACAGTTCTACTGGTGATTGAAGCTAATTACTGTAATACTATTACACGAGAGTTATCAGCGCAGCATGTAACTTTTATGCATATTGTGAACCAGAATGCTAAATCTGACCAGTGACGAGACCACTTCATGCACAGATAATGTAATATGTAAGTAGGAAAAGAAATTGATAGTGATGTGATGATGGGGAATGTTTATTAAGAATGTGGCCTTCTCAGTATGAAGAAGGATAGAGTAAATGTGAGGATGTTTGAATTGTCCTTTTATGTAACTAGTAGTTGTGGCCGTATGGTCTTACTAGATGCTAGCTTTGTTGGTTTGAACAGCAGTCGCTACCAACCATGTAAGTAGAGAAAGAGCAGATGCCCCGAATGTCCTGAAATCTGCTGTAAGCATGTTGCAGATGGGGTGTAGCGCTCCCCTTTGCTTCACTGCAGTCTCACAGGAGCATGTATACAGTGGTGTCCCCCAGGGGTCGTTGTTGGGGCCACAGCTCTTTTTGATTTATATTAATGATCTGGACGGGTATACAGGCCATAATTTCAAAGTTTGCAGTGACCCAAAACTTGGAAATGTAGCAAACAATGAGGAGGACAGTAGCAGACTTTAGGAGGACATAGACAGACTGCTGAAATGGCCAGACACATGGCAGATGAAATTTAATGCAGGGAAGTGTGAAGCTATGCATTTTGGTAGGAAAAATGAAGAGAGGCAATATAAACTAAATGGTACAATTTTAAAGGGTGTGCAGGAACAGAGACCTGGAGGTTTACATACACAAATCTTCGAAGTTGTCAGGACAAGTTGAGAAAGCTGGGGGGTGGGGGAGGATATAAGGGGGTGATAAGTGAGATGGGGTGGGGGGATAAGGAGATTTTTTTTTACACAGCGAGTTGTTTTGATGGGGAATGCAGTGCCTGAAAGGCTCAATGGGCTGAATGGCCTCCTTCTGTGCTGTATGATTCTGTGATATTTGTTCCAAACGGTGGCAGTTTTGTGCTGTAATACTGAGTTGGGATGATCCAAGCTCCTTTCACTTTAGTGGGAACATTGTAGCTGTGGTAGAACATTTGACTGTAGATCAAAAGGTCTCTGTCAAATGCCGAATGTCTCTTAATTTAAAAGATTCTCTACAACCATTGGAAAACTTGGCTTTTCATTTGCTATCATTAAAGAAAGTTACTTTCTAAATTTAGCATTTTTTTTTTTGCCCTGAGTCAGAGTATTTGCTACCTAATAATAAGGCAGAAGGATGCCCTCATTCCCAGTCATTGACAGCCAGTAGATGTGCAAGTGATGATGTGAGGTTGGGTGATGAATAATGCCATACACAAATATTTGTATCCATCACTCTCCCCCTGCCCCCCAACCTCCAAGCTAGAATAAAAGAGCTTGCACTGATATCGCATGTCTCAGAAATACTCCGAAGAGGCTCATGTACAATTAAGCACTTTGGTTAAATAGGTGAATGCTGCAGCTTCTTGCCACACAGCTAAATCTCACAATGAGGTGATTGGTTATTAATCTGGTTTTGGTGGTGCTAATTGAAGAATGAGTTCTTGCCAGGGAACTGGCAGAACTCCCTGTTCTTTGTACAGTACTGTGGGATCTGGAACATTTCTGACAGGCATACAGGTCCTTGCTTTAATGCCTCATCTGTTCCAAATTTTGAGTCTGCATTAGATATTAAGGTTTGGCATCACTGGTCACTCCCAAAAGCAGACCCTGGAACGTACCCTTGCCTCCCAATATCTAGTTATTATATAATAACATGACATATGGCCCATAACAATAAGACCCACTGGGGGAGAAATTCAATAGGTTGCGCCTTAAGAGGGCGCTAAGCGGGTCGCAAGCCAACTGGCGCCCGGGCGCGGCACTGCCCACGCCTCCCGCTAAATTCCGCGGGACGTTAGTGGTGGCGCTAACCGTTAGCGCTGCGCCGCTGCCGATGACGTCATCGGTGTGTGCAGCGCCCCGCTGACGCCCCGGCCGCGATATTCGGCAGTGCCCCCTGATTTACTGCCGGACGCTATGTCCGACGGGTTCAGGGGGGCCTACCTGTGGCCGGGGAGGCACAAATTAAAGGCGAGGTGCGGGGCGGCCATTTTTGTTGCCCGCCTGCCAGCACCTGCCTGCGCTCCCGTCCCCGGCCTCCTGACCCCCGCCCCCCCCCCCCCCCCCCCCGCGGAAGGGGAGGAAGGCCTGCAATACCGCAGCGCGACGTGCCGCAGCATGTGGCGCTGCGGTACGTTGCGCCACGATATTCACTCGCAGCGCCCCAAGGGGGATGCGGGGCGCCTCCAGTAGCACCGCGCTTCCCTTTGGGGCGCAACCACTCAATTTCCGGTGCATGGGCGTGAATGTTTCCGGGGCGCTACTTTTAGCGCCCTGGCGAGGCTGGCGCCCCAAACGGGGCTATAGTCAATTTCTCCCCCCTTGTTCTTTGTGCACTGAATACTGTGATGTCACACGTACCCTTATGTGTTTTTCCTATCTTCCAGAAGGCAGACAGGTGAGCACTGTGGTGAGTTGAGGCCAATTGTAAACTGAGAAACTAGTTTATTTTAAACAACATACAGGACGGGACAGAATACAGTTTTAAGTGAAATGTAGTCTCCTATCGCTGCTTATCACATCAAAAATAATAAATGATGCAAACTTAGCCCTTGATATAGGCCTAGCTTCACTTTACAAGGTTGTATTTGTTGAAGCCTGGTACAAAGCACAGACGGGGAAAAAAAGTGTTCTCCCTCTCTGCCTTTCAAATTCAAACTTGAGCACAAAGACTTGACCTCTGACCCTTCAGGTGTCGAGTATGTCCTCATGCTGCCAATAAAAGCTGCCACAGAACACCCCCCCCCCCCCCCACCCCCTTCCTATGGCGCAGGTGTCATGGCAACACATTGGCCTGCTAGGACTCCTTCTGTGCTCAATAAATGGAAGCCATTCTAGCATTACTTCCAGTTCTCTCTGGGTGTGCTACCGAGTTTATTGGCTCAGACTGATGTGCTTAACAGTTCTAAAGGCTGACCCGTCTCCCTTTGGGCAAGCTCATCAGAATTCATAGCCACGCTTTGCTTCAGCTGCTCCGAGATATTTACTTTTATTGCTGTCCACTCAGAAGGTATGCTGGACCTTTGGGAATTAATCATTACAATCTTGAACCTGCCCTTGTATCAGAAGCTTTTTAACTTAAACCAAAGATCCTTTCCAGGCCAACTGGGAAAAATATGTCAAAACGTGACCTACATCTTCTGCAGCACCACATTGAAGTATCAGCCTAGATATATGTGCTCAAGTTCTACAGCCTTTTCTAACCTTTGCCAAGATTATTTTGACTCTGGTACCTTAGATCACTCTAATGGATGAGTCGCTGCTCGCCATACCTCAATGACTATCCTTGCCAGAAGATCTAGGTAAACCTTCAATGATGTGGCCAAGGGAACAAACAGGCAAACCCTGTCTAGCCATTGCCTTTAACTACTGGGCATATCTAATACTCCAAAAAGCTTTTCCCTTGCATTCTTTATTATGTCAGACCTCGTTTTAAGTTTGAAATATCAATTTAGTTCACAAAAGACAAACAAGCATGTAAGTATCAGCTATATATGTTAGCTTTTTCTGATATAAATTCCCATGTGCACATTAAAAATGTAATCTGCCTATGTAAATGAGTTGCACTGTAATTATACCCTCCCACGAGTGGTGTCACTAGCTTCAGTTTTACATCTCCCAGTTCCTCATCCTGCACTGCAGAGCAACTCCTATATTCCAACCAACACCACTCACTACTTCACTTCCTAAATTGCTGTACCGTTTGCTTATTTAACTATAAATATATATTATAGAAAAGTGACAATGTATAACTTCAAAAATGTTGACTGAATTACATCTACATGCCCTGATCCCATTATCTCCTGCTCTCCAACTCTGCTTTATCTGAAGACCACATTTAGTCTTGATACCCTGTGTGGAAAGCTATGGGAGGTTAACAAGTACAGGAAACTTTCTGGTATCCGGCACGGACGGGACCGACGTGGTGCCGGTTCAGCAACAATTCCGGATAACCGAACGCTATAGTGAAAGATACGGACCTTAGAGCTCCGTATGAAGCAACAAACCCTGTTGCTTAGCAACAGCTTCAGAAGAACGTCCACAAGTTGCAAGCGTCTCTGTAGCTTAGCAACAGCTGCAGCCAAACCCTTGCCTTCCTCGATTTGTTGCTGTGCAAGTTATAAAAGTTAGCTGAAACCGACTCCTGAATTTTGCCGGTTAACCGACATTTCCGGTTATTTAGGGGCCGGTTAATCGAAAGTTTCCTGTAGTTTCATATTTACAGGAGGCAACCTTCCATATAACTTGTCAATTAAACAAAATATTAAAACAGATCACAGCTCTAAGAACCAAGCTGAACGTTTAGGAAATAACTTTTTAATAGTGTTTCTCCTTTCAAGATTGTCACATTTAGGTGATTCCTGACTGCCTTTATGAAATTTCAAATTGCTTCTCGTGGGATTTTACAGCCATCCCTCGATTTAAGCAAAACAGTTTATACATAGGTAGTCAGCAATCACCTAAATTTGAAATAGAAAAGATTTTAACCTCAAATTTCAAAAAATAACTGTCAGTTAAATACAAGCTGAAGCAATCACACAGCAGTTATTTAAATTTGATTGATCTCCCTCTGAAATCTATAACTGATGAAACTTGCAACATTATGTCAAAATAAGCTTGTTACTGCAAGTTGCATTTTTTAACTGCTTATGTACAGTGACTGGATCAACTGCCAACTACAATGAGACAAAAATACTTGATTTTTGTCACACACTACAGCCTTCTGGCTCAGACGAGAGAGAGAGTCTCCCACTTTGTCAAGTTGAAAACTTGCCCATATTCAGTGCCTCTCCCTGAGGGTGTGGCTAAGATTGGGAACTTGCTATAGAAGGGTAAAACCTCACCTTCTGTGTCTGCATTGGATTGGAAACTGAGTTTCCAGTGTGAACGGACTGCGTCCTAACCCACCGTGTCATCAAAATTCCCAAATCACCATTCTATTCTAGTGCTTTAAACAAAATAGCTGAGTGCAAAGTCCCTTGCAATTATTGATTTTTATGATCTTTGAAAGATGTGCAATGTAATGGATTTATGCAATTATTTATAAAGTCAAATAAGAAGAAGCTTCAAAGCACCTGCTGTAAAAGCTGTCAGAATATAATGCCATAATAAGAACATTTGTAGAAATAAAATGGGTGGTCCCCCTCCAAGGCCCTACTGGATAAAGGCAATACAAAAGCCAAATACTGCGGATGCTGGAAATCTGAAATAAAAACTGAAAATGCTCAGCAGGTCAGGCAGCATCTGTGGAGAAAGAAACAGAGTTAATGTTTCATGTCGATGACCTTTCATCAGAACTGGATAAAGGCAATGCTTGGTCACACAGACCAGAAGAACCCATTGTGCGCTGATTAATCCCAGCCACGGCCAGTTTTGCAATGCGACGATTGGCTACACATCCTTCCGTTGAGGAAGGACCAAACTGGCAAGAGTTCCTGCTCCTTATTACTAACCAGTGACCTCTTTTGGAAAGTGCTCATGTGTGGACATTCTTCTTGGGCAGTCCCTCGGAACCGAGGATCATAATCATAATCATCATAATCAACTTTATTGTCATTGTTAGTGCACAAGTGCAGTACAATGAAATGTAGGCTTGCGGCTCCCGAGAGTGTACATTTAGATTAAGACATTTAAACATTCAGCATACATTTGGCTTGTAATACATTAACATAAACATAACCATAATAAAGTGCATTGGCAGATGTGCAGGCTTTAGAGTTTATTTGTGGAGTTCAGTAGGATGACAGCCCTGGGAAAGAAGCTGTTCCTAAATCTGGTCGTAGGGTGCGAATGCATCTGTAGTGTCTCCCAGATGGCAGGAGGGCGAACAGACTGTGGCTGGGGTGGGTAGGGTCTTTGATGATGGTCCGTGACCTCCGTAAACAGCGTTTCTGGTATATGTGCTCTATGGTCGGTAGCCGGGTGCCGGTAATGCGTTGGGCAGTTTTGACTACCCGCTGCAGGGCTTTCCGGTCATAGTAGCTACAGCTGCCATACCATACTGTGATACAGTTCGTCAGGATGCTCTCTATAGTGCAGCGGTAAAAGTTAGATCAGGGATGACAGGTTACATCCCTTCAGCCTCCTTAGGAAATATAGGCGCTGCTGGGCCTTCTTCACCAGAGGAGGTATTGAGGGACCAGGAGAGGTCTTCCGTGATGTGGACTCCGAGGAACTTAAAGCTGTCCACCCTTTCCACCACAGCCCCATTGATGTGGATGGGGTGTGACTTCCGCCTTTTAGACTTCCTGAAGTCCACAATGATTTCTTTGGTTTTCTTGATGTTAAGGGCCAGGTTGTTATCGGCGCACCACTTCACGAGATGCTGGACCTCCTCCCTGTAGGCTGACTCATCGTTGTTGGTGATCTGGCCTACTACCATGGTTCGCAGGTAACTGATGAGTCCAATGTGGGACCTACAGTCTCTGTCACAGGTGGGGCAGACGGTGCTTGGGTTGACGTGCGCTCCTTGCACTGTTTGCGCTTGGCTTCCACTTGCTCCTGGCGAAGAGACTCGAGGTGTTCGGCGCCTTCTCGGATGCTTTTCATTCACTTTGTGCGATCTTGGGCCAGGAATTCCCAGGTGTCAGTGGGGTTGGTGTACTTTTTCAAGGAGGCTTTGAGGGTGTCCTTGAAGCGTTTCCTCTGCCCACCTAGGGCTCTCTTGCCGTGCCGGAGCTACTAATGCCGTGTGGACATTAGGAGGTGAATGGCTCAGGTTTGGTTGGCATGCCCTTTGTGGTCAAATAGCTTGCTGATGCCTGCTATTGAGATGGCCAACTGAATAACTGAAGCAATCCTGTTTTTAAATGTTAATATAAGGAGTAGAATGTTGAAAGTTCTGGGTTGTTGCACAGTTTTAGTGTAGTGTGCTAATCATTTTTCAGTATGCTGTGAAAGTTTAGTTGGTACCAAATTTGACCAGAATAACTTTTGTAACCTGATTTGGTTTCAACAGATTATGTTTGTAGCTTCTTTTGAGTTTGTTAAATTGAATCATTTTTCCCCATTTTTCAGATTGATCCAGTTCTTGAAGCTCAATTAAGCAAGAATAAAGATAAGATTACAGTGGAATCAGAG
Source organism: Somniosus microcephalus (assembly GCF_052327205.1). Taxonomy (NCBI): domain Eukaryota; kingdom Metazoa; phylum Chordata; class Chondrichthyes; order Squaliformes; family Somniosidae; genus Somniosus; species Somniosus microcephalus. The sequence continues at coordinate 135,579,785 of NC_140998.1, forward strand.
TATCAGGTATGTATAAAAATTGAGCAGTCCTGAACAGCTGATCACACATCGTGATTAATGTTCATAATATAATCTTGAGACAACTTCATTGTGTCCTTTTATTCTTTTAATCCTTTTGGTTCAAGATTTATAGATGCATCGCAATGCACAATGTTCATTAGATCTCAACATTTGATTGTACCTCAGACCTCCCGCCATGGCGTCTTGTTTCTTTGTCATCTCCTAACACTCTTCTGCTGTCCGAGTGCTTTAGTTGGTTACTATGGCCCTCTTGGTCTGCCTATCCCTTTGCCACCAGTCTGAATACTCCTCCACGCACCTTTACTTTCTTTTCTGCCTGATTTCACTTAGCTGGCTTTTCCCTGCAAGCTTGGTTTGCTATTTCATAAGAAAGATGAACCAAGTTTTTTCAGAAGTTCACGTAATCCAGCGAGTAGATGAACCACACAGATTAGGAAGGTTCTAGGTTCAGTCACTGGTCTGTGCTGAGTTAGCTGATCAAAGTCATTGGCCCAGAATTTGCTGGAGAGGGGCATCGCGTGATGTGCCCTGTTTGAGACACTTTTTCCCCTTGGCCTTCAGCTTGAAGTGAGACTCCATGGTTTCAATTATTCCCTTTCTGGGCCGGAAAGATATAGTGGCATTGCAGGAACATAAATCTCGTCATTAAAAGGGTCCTTGCGCTGTTAAGTACCAGCCCTAACTTTCTGCAGCGAGTTTAATTTGTAATTAATGCACAAATGCAGCAACTTCTTGAAACTCATGGGAGGTTGAGGGTGAGCTGCCATTTTTGCAACGCTATCGGTGGAGTGGTGCAAATTGTCCAGCAGTTTATGGCGATTTGCAACTCGCCACAAATTGCTGGATTATTTATAGACGAATAATGGTGTGCGCATTGAACTCGCCGTTATTTTGCCAGCAAATTCTGGCCCATGGTTAGGGATCCTACAAATACCCTTAGTGCCCTTGTGTTGGTGAGTAAAAAATCAGCAAGGATTCCCACTCCTGATCATTATCCAGAAAGTCTTGTTGAGTGTACACATCTGTGAACAACAGATGATGAGAGGATACCATTGGGCTCTGTGGTGATGTCTCCCATACCCTGCTAGCACAATGTCAAGGTTTGTAAATGAATAGTGGTGACTACATAAGCTAGATAAGCACATGACGGAGAAAGGAATAGAAGGATATGCTGATTGGGTTAGATGAAGAGGGGTGGGAAGAAGCTCGTGGAGCATAAACGCCGGCATAGTCCAGTTGGGCCGAATGGCTTTTTTCTGTGCTGTAGATTCTGTGTAATTCTATGTAATTGGGTGAGGTGCTGAAGGACTAGTGCCTGTGAAACTGTACCCTAGCAAGGAGATATTACCTTCAGGAGGGAAAATTACAAGGAAAAAACTTGACAAAGGGAAAGTGTGTACAGCACTACTTTTATCAGCAACTCATGATAGTCTTTTCTGGTGCTGATTACCTGAACATATTCTTTAAGATCGCCTCTTCAGCTTTTTTCCTTTCCTTAGAAGGTAAATGGGACTCTTTGGCATCAAGTTGTTCAGATGATTGACGTTTGGAACAGTGTGTGTCCTCTGGTCGTCTCAGTAAGCTGTTGCTGTTGCCAATCTAAAGTACAGTTGGGTGTTGTTGATTGACCGACCAACCAAATTTGGTTCATCGATTGGAGCTGGAGAGGTGAACCTGAAGATTGGTGGTATTCCCACACATTCTTCCCTAAATGATCCTGCAACACAGTAGATTGGGTGATTCTAGCTGTTGAAGCTGCTGTAAGCTCATCTGTGCTGACAGAAAGCTGCACAATTTCAGCTGGTTAAACTCCCAACACATTTTGCACTTGCTTACTGAGCCCTCAAGGAGCTGTGCCTTTAGTCAAACTGGACCTGAAATTCTCTGGGCTTAAGCAGCAGAGTTGCCTTTATAAGGAGACAATTTGCACTCCAGATTGGGCAAAGAGAGTCTACTTGTGTGGTTTTCTTTTTGGTTTTGTTTGGAGAGCATTAATCATGGTAATGGATTCACCTGGATGACTAAAAGCAAACAATGACAGGAGCTGCAGTCCTAAAATGACCAAAGTCATTGATTTCACAGAGAGTAAGAATGAATTTTTGATAACCTGGACCTGGTCCTGTCCAACAGTGGAGTATTAAAATGACTAGGCAAAGTTTAGAATACCATAAGCACCCTGATGGGCCTTTTTATTTTCTGATTTAGTGCTGTGGCTATTGGTCATTTGCATAAGCTGGTGACTATGCTTATCACACAAGGGCCAATGCTGTTGTCACCTAATCTCCACAAGTGTAGACTTTTCAACAGGAATTGTAGTCAGGAACAGGAGCCTTACCTGATTTCCCAGCTTGGACTGGTTAACTCGGCACATACCAGGGATCATCCCTTGGAATCTTCCTGGTATCGATGGCTCAGTTCCCAACTGGGTATTGCACTTTCCCAATGGACCATCGAGGAGCCATTCATTGGCTTTGGTCTGGATTATTTTCCTTTCATTTTCTGTTTTACACTATTCCCAGTTTACTTTTTACTCCTTCCTGTTTATTATCATTGTGGTTCTGTGCAGTTTGCTCCTTTTGGTTCTTGTTGCTTTCCCTTAACTGCTATAATGCAGCATCCACAATTATATGATTGTTTAGTATGACTCTGGAGTGGGGGAGAGGAGGGAAAGGGAAATGCTCATTGGAGGACTGATACTGCTGGCATTGACTGAAGTTAATGCTAGACCACTGCAAGCCATAGGATTGATTATAGTGACCTTTTATATCAGCACTGTACCATGAGAAGGATTTGTCCCTTCCATTGGTAATTCACATTCTGCCTAATCATTTTTGAGCTATGTGAGGTGTATTGTGCAACAAGGAGTGAACTTCCGTGACATTTTCAACATTTCACTTTTACAGGAGAAACAAAGGTTCTCTGACTTGTAGCTAGAAATCATTTTTTTTAACTCTGCTCATCAAATCATAAAATCTCTGCTGGTTCTCAGTACAGGTAGACTACCCTTTATCCGGACTTCCGAAAACCGAAACCCTCTAAAAGCCGAAGGTTTTTTCGGTCAGCGTAAATCGTGCGCACGACATGACCGGAGTGGCGCACGACTTACAGGCCTAGCCGGATATGGGATAGTGTAGCATTTTTCCGCACTTCTGAAAACCGAAATCGCTCAGCGTAAGTGTACCAGCCTTTATCTGCACATCCGAAACCAGAAAACCTCTGAAAGCCGAAAGTGGAGCAAAGCATGACTTCTGAAAACCGAAATGCGCACGACCCCGGCCGAACCCGACCCCCGACCCCCCCGCCATACCCCATCTTCAGATGTCCAACTCCAACCTGATGACAATGATGACAACACTGATGTACCATCTTCTCCAAGATCCTCAAGCCAGATGTAATGTACCTTTATTGCATGTTTATGTACAGGTATTTAGCTTAGTTTGTACCTGTACATGTTTGAAGTTTTACTGAATGTTTTCCTTACAAATAAACTGTACTACAGTATTTATCCCTGTAACTACAGTATTTATAGTCGTTATTTATCCCACCCTTTCGGATAAGGGATAGTGTATCCTTTATCCGCACTCCCGAAAACCGAATTGTTTTCGCGCACCTTCCGAAATCCGAAATTTTCCTAAAACCGGAACACGGCTGGTCCCGAGGTTTTCGGATAAAGGATAGTCTACCTGTATATTGATACTGTTGGCTATTGCAGTAAAGATTTATACCTAGAGTATTATAAAATAGTTTTGTCCATATGATAAATGTTACATCTTTAAAGGCAATTCTGATTTGAGGGTCAAAAAACAAGGCGCTGATGTGTTATTTATGATCTATCCTCCTGTGACGAGGATTGGAGAGTTTTAAATTTGGCATGTCTTGATTGCTGTTGTAACTAGGATGAAGAGACTCCTTTCTGACTGTGCCACTGCCCTGTACAGCTTTTCCATCTTGACTCCCCATTTCAGAGGTGGGCGGTTGTTATGGCTTGGTGTATTCAGTGAGAGCAACGGAAAACAAATGCGATTTGTCTGAATGTCCTGCGAATATTAAGATTGCCCAATTCAATAAACTGGTGACCATCATGGGTGATGCTGTCGTATGACTTTATACAACTACACTTGAGTCTGTGAGGCCAGTGGGGGAGTGGGATTGGAGGAGGGGAGGAACAAAGATCTTTACATGTAGAAGTATTGACTTTTATGTGTAAAATGACTTTTCAAGTGTATAAGAGTGAATGTATAATCAATCTAAAATATGATGGCACATAACCTGTAGCAAAACCAAAATAAGTCCCATTGCAGATAAATAACTAATACATCACAGGTAAGGCAAATCATTTAACAAGAAAGTTGTAGCATTAGTACAGTGTAATAAACATTTTAATTCAAATATATTTCTAAATATACTATATCTAACCTGTGACTCCATCTGCATGATGTTGGTCCAATGGTGACTAGGATACAAAATTTGTATCACTATTTGTGGTATTCAAAGTGCCTTTTGCTGCAGAGACCAACACTATTATTAGGGCTACTATGAGAATGCTTAATGGGTTAGCATTTTTATGTATGTAAAGCATTCCTAAATTCTTGATTGCTATAAAAGCATCTTTCTGCTATCCAGAAAATGTTTGGAATCTTTCCTTGTATACAGTCAGATCCCTCATGTACTGAGGGGACAGACCTTCTCATTGTTGAGGTTTGAGTTGCGATACTGGGCACTAAGTGGTGCATCAGCTGAAACATTGCCCCCTACCATGTCCGAGACTTGAGTTCAAATACAGCCCAAACTGATGGGCTAAAAGTCTCCTTTCCCTGTGGGCTGTGCAGGCCCGAGGTCTCAAATAGAACACAGGCGCCAAGTGGACATGAGCATAAAACTGCCCTTAATTCAGCATTTGCTACTTATAACTAAATGCAGGATGTTGTTCACCATAGTGGAACTTTGGGACAGGAGGAGCAAATTTCTGAAAGTAGAAGGTTTGGCAGAGTTCGTTATAGTGATATTTCTGATAATCTGGTGGGCAAGAAGGAACATAGTACTGATCCCTGTCCTATCGTACAGTACATGAGCCCATGATAGCATCATGTCCTATTGCTCTTTCATTAAATCCTGTTACTGTACAGAAAACACACAATGATTTTGTTTATCTGAACAGTTTGGGGATCCCCTTGTTCGGATAGGTAAATAATTTGGGTATTACTTTGAGTGTTAGTAATTCAAGATAGAAACTGATGTGCAGCATGATGATTTAATTATACATATTGCACAATCAGTGCTGAATTAAGGGCAGTTTTATGCTCATGTCCATTTGGAACCTGTGTTCTATTTGGGAGGTGCCGCTGGAGTGGATGTGATGTTGAATAAGTGGCTTCCCACTTTTAAAGCAGTGCAGCTGACAAGCTCTTTGCTGAGGGCTACAATCCAAAGCAAATGTCTTCCTCAAGGGCACTTTCAGAAGCTCCGTACACTGCTCCATTAGAGCAGGGGAGCCTCTGGGATTTCCCAAGCAGTGTGCTCCTGACTGCAGCTGTGTGGCTGCGGAAAATTACCATGCAGAGAAAGACCTGGTATTTCCCCAGAAAGCGGAGGGAGGGGGAAAGAGGGCAGACAATCCCATTTGCTTCTTCACAGCCTGCTATAGAGTGACACGAGAGCAGGCCCCCATCTTAAATTAATATCTGAAATATTCTGCTAGAGGGAATAAATACAGAATAGGAAAAGAGAAAGGAGGAGAAAAGTAAATGACTTGGGGAAGGAGAAGAAAAATTATTTCTGCATGGATGTTTTAGTCTCCTTTGAAGTCTTCCTTTCTTCATGTTCCTGGTGCCAACATTTAGCACCGTTCCCTTTTTCCCTTGCATTCCTATGGGAGAAAACACCAGGATGCTATTGGAAAGCAAGTACCCATAGCACAAGTGAGAGCTCAATAAGAAAGGCAAATGTCTCCTAATGGACTTCCCATGTTTTCTCTCATTGAAGAGCAAGAGGGGAGGGATGTGTTGAATCCTAGCACAGCAACATCCTATAGCTAAAACAGCCATGAGCAGAAACATATGGAGCAGCAACTCTGCAGGGGGAAAGGAAGCCATTGACATCAAGAATAGCATTATAGGTAGTAATAAGAGTTAAGTGCTTTTTGGAGGGGGCGGAGTCTTTTACATTTGTAAAAATGCTTGATATGGCCTTCAAATTACTGCCATTTGCATTATCCCATCAGTGTTCAATAGCCTATATGGTTTTTTTTGGTTTGTGCAAGAACATAATGCATTGGTTATGTTTATGTGAGACAGTGAGAATGTGCAACTTTTTTTAAACACAGAAACTACAAGAGCGTAACTTGGATGACTGGGTGAACATCCGAGGACCGCGTCCCTGGGAAGATTCTAAAACTCACCAAGAGCAGCAACGCAAGACTCAAAATGCAAACAATACTCAATATTAACATGAAGCACTGATTCTTATCCAGTTAGCAGATGTACATGTATATCTAGGCGAGCTGAAGTGAAGATCTGAGCTGGTGGGTTTTCTGAAAAATGTAAAAATTGAACATGTTTGTATTTTTGCATTGATTTAATAACGATGGGAATGTTATTGAAACATTGTAATTTAAATTGGCAGATTAGAGAGAATGTGAAAGAGGATCTGCTGATTATATTGCAAATCTGTTCCAATATATGAAATTGGTTTGATTTTTGTTTTTTAATAAAATTGTCCTAGAAGGTTTCATCAACAGTGCAAAGTGAGTTTTAAACTATTGCTGTAGGAAATTACAGCCAAATGCTATGTCTTTATTTATTTCTCCAGTAAGTATTAGTACACTGCTCTCAAGCAGCAGCCTTTCTCTGTTTCCTAGCAACCAGTCCCAGTAGCTCTAAATTAACATGGCACTGGACCTGCGCAAGATGATGCTTCTTGTGAGCTTGTTCATGTCGTCTTTCATTATAGAGCCCCAGAACCAGGCAATATGTCTGTTTCCTGCATTTGTATAATTGCCCATCCTTAGAGATTCTCTGCATACCTTTTGAGGAATTTTCATTGACTAGGCAGAACTCTTACTGGAACTTGGTTTGTTCAGTTAACAAACACCCCAGAGAAAAACTGTCATTTGTTTTTTTTAAGTATCCCACTTCAGTTTCTTCAGGGGAAAAAAAACCTGTAACCTTGATGCTAACCATTAAATTAAATATTAGAAGGATGTTCCCATCTCATTTTGCCTCTCCCTTTCAATGTCCAAAATAGCCTTGGCCCAAGCTAGTAGTTTGTAGAATCATAGAATGGTTGCAGCACAGAAGGTGGCCATTCGGCCCATCGAGCTTGTGCCGGCTCTCTAAGAGCACTTCAGCTAGTCCCACTCCCCTGCCCTTTCCCTGTAGCCCTACAAATTTTTTTCCTTCAGATACTTATCCAATTCCCTTTTGAAAGCCACGATTGAGTCTGCCTCCACCACCCTTTCAGACAGTGCATTCTAGATCCTAACCACTTGCTGCGTAAACATTTTTTCCTCATGTCACCTTTGGTTCTTTTGCCAATCACCTTAAATCTGTGTCCTCTGGTTCTTGACCCTTCTGCCAATGGGAACAGTTTCTCTCTCTACTCTGTCCAGACCCCTCATGATTTTGAACACCTCAATCAAATCTCCTCTCAACCTTCTCTGCTCTAAGGAGAACAACCCCAGCTTCTCTAGTCTAGCCACGTAACTGAAGTCTCTCATCCCTGGAGCCATTCTCGTAAATCTTTTCTGCACCCTCTCTAAGGCCTTCACATCCTTCCTAAAGTGCGGTGCCCAGAATTGGACACAGTACTCCAGTTGAGGCCGATCCAGTGTTTTATTAAGGTTTATTATATCTTCCTTGCTTTTGTACTCTATGCCTCTATTTATGAAGCCCAGGATCCTGTATGCTTTTTTAAACTGCTTTCTCAACCTGCCCTGCCACCTTCAATGATTTGTGCCCCAGGCGCCTCTGTTCATGCACCCACTTTAGAATTGTACCCTTTAGTTTATATTGCCTCTTCATTCTTCCTACCAAAATGTATCACTTCGCACTTTTCTGTGGTAAATTTCATCTGCCACGTGTCTGCCCATTTCACCAGCCTGTCCTCTTGAAGCCTATCACTATCCTCATTGTTCACTATACTTCCAAGTTTTGTGTCATCTGCAAATTTTTAAGTTGTGCCCTGTACACCCAAGTCCAAATCATTAATATATATCAAGAAAAGCAGTGGTCCTAGTACTGACCCCTGGGGAACACCACTGTGTACCATTGTGAACATAGACTTTGCAATTCAGCAAATTGCATGCCTCTAACATTCTTCTGACCCAAACAATTTCAGGTGCACGATCCACTTGGTTGACGTATATTCCCCTCCAGCGTCTGAGAATTTTTTAATGGAAAAACAATGTTTGTTATTTTTTTAAAAGCAGCCTGATGCAGTTAACTCCTGATAAACATTCTATTTGTGGGGTGGCTTGGTTTTATACCTTGCTGTACCTACAATGGTGGTACTAGTGATGAACCGGCCATCTCGGGTAAGCCATTTGGTGAAGAGGCCAAGCAGAAGGCAGGTAAGCAGGTGCATAAATATTTTTGCCGGTGATGGTTCCAGGCCTGTTGGAAAGATGGGTGTCCTGTGCGATATATTCTTGGGTTCAGCATCACTGTAAGCAGGTTTTGTGCCTCCTGTAATCTAGAGTGTATTTTTACCTGCCCAATATCCTGGTAAATGATGGCGAGACCCAGTGATTGTAACAGAGAAGCATTACTCAGTACGCCTGCTCCTGGAATGCATCACGTGCTACCATGTGCATACCCTCTCTCCAAAAAGCAGGCTGAATATACACTCTTTAAGACCAAGGCTCAGGCTGTAATCCAATGGACAGTTTATTTACATAAACCAGGGAAATGACAGCATACAGTATAAAACAGTGAATCAGATCATTCACTCTCCACCTTGATACATAAAATAAGTGCCACTCACTTCCTCTCTCTATTTAGACTTTAAAATAGTAGCTCACTTTTTACACCGAAGTACGCCATAGCTTCAAACTGGCCTAGTTTCTCTGTTGGATTGGCCCAAGCACAACCTTTTTACAGCTGAAAAATTAACAAATGAGCTGTCTGATAAAACATCCTACCCACAGAAATACAATCCAACCCCTATTGAAGTTATATTGAAGCAAAAAGCTGCATTTCCCTTATCAATATTAAATATGTAGCCAATCCTTGACAATGCACTATGTTTGCCATGCAATGTGAAATCTGCTGCCATATATCCCAATTAACACCTTAACCTCCGTAATTGTGTTTCCCTGACGCTTGATACATGGTGGAGCCTACTGCAGCCAGCCTGCCTGGTTTCGTAGCTAATAGTTTTTTCCATTGAGAAATGAAATGTGACTATAGGATTATAACACCTCATTATTTCAGACATAAAGAATCCCAACCATCAATTTAATACAGACAAGAAGCACATTTTTGTCACAGTGGAATGTCACCTGTGTTGAATAATTGTAACTTCAGATTGATATCCTGGAATTTGTATTTGATTTCATACAGGGGAATCGGGAAGAAATTCCAGAGTCCTTCGAACTTTTAAGTGTTCATTTCTGTCATGAAATTAAGTACCTTTGGGAGATTGTGTCCTAATGGGAGGAATGAACATAATGGGCCAAATGGCTTTTTCTCACTGCATGGTTTTCCTCAGCAGGTTGTTTCTTTTGGGACAGAGTTGTGCTGGAGGAGCCAAGGAGGCCCTGTATGTCTTGGGTAGGGAATGGTGCATGGCACAAGAGGAGCTAGGGAATAAAGAATGGGAAGAACAAAATGTTTTAAAATTATGAATTAGAGAAAGAAAATAAGAGTTCATAGTATCTTAAAAATAGTTTTCCAAGATTATTTTCTGACTTCCTATTGAAATACCAGATTAGATCCTTATACATACACATTGTGTCCACTAAGCATTTTGCTGTACGAAACTTTATTAAATCTTGTTTTGTACAGAAACAGTGTAGAATGCAAGAGCAACAATGATTCAAGATATGACCAAAAGTCATTACTCTGGGCATCGGGAATCTCCATTCAATCTTTAGTCTGAGACTGGAGCACTTGCGTCCAATATAAATGGAGAATGATGTCTTGCACATTTTAATGCAACACACCAGTACTGGAGAGCTGCTCATATGTAGGTTGTGTCATGGGTCTAAATATGGAAACGCAATATAAATAAATGTTTAAATCCTGAGGTGACTGTTTGCAACCTTGGTGTCGCATTTGACACCGAGATGAGCTTCTGATCACAACTGCGCCATCATGAAGACCACCCATTTCCTCCTCCATAACATCGCTCGACTCTGCCCCGCCTCAGCTCATCTGCTGCTGAAACTCTCATCCATGCCTTTGTTACCTCTAGACTTGATTACTCCAACGCACTCCTAGCCGGCCTCCCATCTTCCACCCTTTGTAAACTGGAGGCCATCCAAAACTCTGCTGCACATGTCCAAACTCGCATCAAGTCCCGTTCATCCATCACCCCTGTGCTCGCTGACCTACATTTGCTCCTGGTTAAGCAATGCCTCGATTTTAAGACTCTCACCCTTGTTTTCAAATCCCTCCATGGCCTCGCCAACTCCTAGCTCTCTAACCTCCTCCTGCCCCAAAACCCTCAGACACCTGTGTTCCTCCAATTCTGGCCTCTTGAGCATCCCCGATTTTAATTGCTCCACCATTGGCAGCTGTGCCTTCAGCTGCCAAGGCCCTAAGCTCTGGAATTCCCTCCCTAAACCTCTCCACCTCTCTTTCCTCCTTGAATTCACTACTTAAAACCTAACTCTTATCTGCCCTAATATCTCCTTATGTGGCTCGGTGTCAAATTCTGTTTGATAACGCTCCTGTGAAGCACCTTGGGACGTTTTACTACGTTAAAGGTGCTATATAAATACAAGTTGTCGCTGTGACAAAGTCGATCAGCTACCTTCATTCTGTTTTTCTTTGCTGTAAATGCCCTTGTAGTGGTTTTACCGCTGCACTGGCACACACAGCTTGGGTAAAAGTGCTCTTTAAGACACACTGTTCTGCATAGTGTGCTGTTATGGTGGAACTGGTTATTTGAAATGTAATTGTTAATTTATAAAATATAGCATTCTGATTGTCTGGCCAGACTTGATTGAGAATTCCTTGGCATAACTGAGGATACTTCAAAAACAACTGAGGATACTTCAAAAACAGCAGCTATCAGACAGGACACACTGACTCCTCTGTACTGCTGATTGAAAGTGGAGCTTCTGCCATTTGCAAACGGTACCTGCATTGTTTCAAAAAATCTCATTGCCTCAGTTATTCACAGCATTATTTAAATGTTCACTTGAAGCAGGAAGTCTCAATGGTGGAGACTGTCGGCGCACTGAGACTGCAACGTGGAGCAGTAGGCTTCTGAGATTCTCCAAACCCTGTGACTCTCCATTGGGCGAGTTTCTTATCTCCGCAATGACTGCTTCCCTTGTGTAAGGGAAAGAGTGAGCAAATTACATTGAACCAATGAGCGAGAAGTGTATGGGAGCAAAGTGAACAGTGCTTCCATCTCAACAGGGACTGTTTGATCCTACAAGAAGGATTTGTAGCACATTTTATGTATGGCAACTAGCTAAATTGGCAACTTTAATCTGCTTTTCCTTCATAAACCCAAAGAAAGGTAGTTCATATAATAAAAACACAATTAGTCTGGGATTGGAAACAAATTTCAGTGGAATTGCACAGTAACCTATTACTGCATGATATTTTATAACTTAAGTGGACATCTTTTGAGAGCAAAAAAATCTATGTATTTGGATATTTAGCCTAATTTAAGATCAATTGCAAAGAAATTTGGTTACTTCTAAAGGTTCAGTATGATGCTGAGACTAATAATGAAAAAAAAACTCAGCCAAGAGGACAAGAAAGGATTAATCTCTTCTGGACTGCCCAGCCGATTTCAGTCGGGGTAGTGGTGTGGGTGCTACAAATGATTTCATTCACACTGGATAAGCAAGGGAGTAAGCAAAAGTCAGCCAGGGTTCATGACCTTGAGTGACCTCGTGCCTGACCGTGCACATGAAAGTCCAGCGGGAAGACGATCAGCCTCCAGATGCCCTCGGCGATTAAAAAGCCTGATGCCACTTGCTGTGCAAGCTTGTGTGCCAAGAGCGTCCACTTGGGTGAGGTACCAGAGGACTGCTGCGCTCCAGCAATTCAGTGCCTTCTTGACACGAGAAGACAATCTAATGTGTGCTGATTATGTTGACTCACAGTTGGTTTGCGGTGATGCCACCACAAGCACTATTTCTTCAATTTTTGATGTGATCACTTATCAATTATAGAGCGCCAATTCAGTCAAATTAGATTTATTAACCAAGCAACTGTTCTCTAAACCTCTCGATCATTTTGCAGCACACTCCCAGTACATATATATAGTAAACTAAACCCAGAAACTCCACCCTCAGGGAATTCACTAATGTTTAAAAATAACACAATTCCAATCTTTATCCTATTAAATGTGAAATGTAATTTCAGGATTAATTTAAGTACTGTATTAACACCGAGGTGGAAATTGACAGGTTTATTGACTGCAAACAGTAAGTTCCCTCAAGCCTATAGATCATGTTTAATGGTGTCCCACTGGACCTCTTGTTATTCCATATTAGAGTATACATTATTGGATGTTAGTGTGTGTAATTCCATATTGAAAATGTGATTTACTTTAACAATTTGTTGCAGGTAGTCAGTTGGAGCCCCGGCAGCTAGCACCGCTGAGTAGTTGCCTATTTTAAATAAACCATTAGTGGTGTCGCTGAGTTGCCCCAGAGTTGCTATCAAAGGCAACTGCACAAGTAGCCCATCAAACTGAGGACGCACCACTAATCTAATGAAACTAAAATAAACTCATAATTTAAATCATAATATTACTGTATTACCAGTGTTGACGTAGAGCAAAGTAGGAGCTGTTTACATCTGGCTCTGCCATACCTAGCTCTCTGTAATGCTGGCACTGGGTGCGAAAAGATTCAAAAGCAAAATACTGCAGATGCTGGAAATCTGAAATAAAAACAGAAAATGCTGGAAATACTCAGCGGGTTAGGCAGCATCTGTAGAGAGAGAAACAGAGTTAACGTTTCAGGCTGATGACCCTTCGTCAGAACTGGGAAAAAGTTTGAGATGTAACAGGTCCAACATTTCATCTGGAGTCATCTTGTGTTTTTTAACTTGTCCCATTACCATCTCCTTTTGCCTTGAGCCATCATCCCTTTTGTCTCTTAATCTCAGATTTCCAGCATCCACAGTATTTTGCTTTTGTTTCTTGATCTTTCCTGCCTTCCACCCTATCACAGACCTTCCCTTTTGTTCTTTCCTCCCCTCCTCCCTTTCCCGGCCCCACACTTGCTTAAAGTCTATCACATCTCCAGCTTTTTCCAGTTCTGAGGAAGGGTCATCGACCTGAAATGTTAACTCTGTTCCTCAACTTGATTAACACAGAAATAGCCCTTATATGTATTTTATTTTAGAGTACTGTATGCATTTACATTTTTTTAACTTTCCTCCAAATGGAAAGCAAAATAAATCACTTTTATATTAATGATGATTTTAGACTAAAACCACTGGAGTTGCTAAAATGACCATCTACATTTGCAGAAAATATATTTTTGGAGGGAACTTTCCCACTTTTTCCTGTGTTCCTTAAAGAACGTAATGCAAGATTTTTCTTCTTGTTTATTTATATTGCTTTTGGTTTAATTTTTTAATCCTCTGGTCTCCCCCCATGATTCACAGTTCCTGGTAGAGAGGACGAGCAGATTCTTTGCGCCCAAGCCTCGGCCAGTGCCATTCCGTATTTGACCACTAGGATGTGCATGAGAGCACTGCAGAGTGACTTCCTCTGATTCTGTTCCTTCTGAGGAAGCAGCTGGCCTCTGCACAGCACTGCGCTATGTATAAGGGTTTCTGGGCTGTGGAACTCCAAGTCTTGGCAATCTAGCGCTCAAAGCCTAGGCACCCGTGTCTTATTTGTACCTACGTTTCTTATTTGAATTTTGTTGGCCTGGCGGTTTGAAAAGGCTGTTTATAGAATAATTGCCAGTCTGCTGGATAAATCCTCAATCAAAGTGCCAAGATCTACTTGTATCAGCAACCTGAGACATATGGAAATTAATGGGAACTTAGTTTAAATCTAAGTACGTGGCCACCGAACTCCACGGCACACACTTAACTGCCGTTGCCCATGGATACAAAAGTTTGAACGCTTTCGGTTGGGAATTTGCTGTATTAGCAACAACCAATCAAAACTAGAACATTTTAAGCTTTTTATTGTAAGAACACAGTTCACTAACAAAGAGGTGACTTATCATGTTGATATGCAAGGCTGTGGCATGAAGCCACTGGATGTGAATAAGATCTCACGGTTTCTTTCCAGAATAAAGTTCCATTCTTACTTTGAAAAGCTAGGTAAAAGCGAGGCACTCCATCTTCTGCAAAATATAGAAATCCAGTTTATGCTCTCGCCGCCAAATACCAACATTGGCCTGAGGAATTCAGTTGTGACGTCTTGGCCAGGGAATGAGGCAAACAAACCTAACAGGGTAGGTATAAGGCAATAATGTAAAATTGGAGTTTTATACATTTATGTAGCACCTTTCACATCTTCGGCATATGCAAAGCACTTTGCAGCCATTGAATTACTTTTGAACTGTTGCCAGTGTTATGTAGGCAAATATGTTCGCCAATTTGTACATGGCCCAACAAACAACAACAACTTAAATTTATATATCACCTTTAATGTAGTAAAACTCCCCAAGGGGCTTCACACGAGCAATTATCAAACGGAATTTGACACCGAGCCATGTAAGGAGGTATTAGGACAGATGACCAAAAGCTTGGACAGAGAGGTAGGTTTAACAGAGCATATTAGGGGAGGATTGAGAGACGGAGAGGTTTAGGGAGGGAATTCCAGAGCTTAGGGCCTAGGCAGCTGAGGGTGCAGCAATTAAAATCAGGGATGCACAAGAGACCAGAATTGGAGGAGTGCAGAGATCTGGAAGGCTGGAGGAGGCTACAGCGATAGGGAGGGGCGAGGCCTTGGATGGATATGTGGTCGGAAGCTCATCTCAGTATCAAATACGAAACCAAGGTTGCAAACGATTTGGTTCAGCCTCAGACAATTGTCAGGGACAGGGATGGAGTCGGTGGCTAGGGAACGGTGTTTGTGGCGGGGACCAAAGATAATGGCTTCGATCTTGCCAATATTTAGCTGGAGGAAATTTTTGCTCATCTGGTACTGGATGTTGGACAAGCAGTGTGTTAAATTGGAGACAGTGGAGGGGTCAAGAGAGGTGATGATGAGGTAGAGCTGGGTGTCGTCAGCTTACAAGTGTAACCTGATGTGTTTACAGATGATGTCGCCGAGGGGTAGCGTGTAGATAAGAAATAGGAGGGGGCCAAGGATAGATCCATGGGGAACTACAGAGGTAACGGTGCAGTAGAGGGAAGAGAAACCATTGCAGGTGATTCTCTGGCTATGACTGTAAAGAGAAGAATGGAACCAAATGAGGGCAATGCCAGCCAACTGGATGACAGAGGAGAGGCATTGGAGGCGCATAGTGTGGTCAACCATGTCACAGGCTGCAAACGGGTTGAGAAGGATGAGGAGGAATAGTTTACCATGGTCACACTCCCATAGGATGTCATTTGTGACTTTGACAAGGGCCATTTCAGTACTGTGGTGGGGCGGAAACTCTATTGGAGGGATTCAAACATGGAGTAGTGCAAAAGATGGGCATGGATTTGGGAGGCAACAACATGTTCAAGGACTTTGGAGAGGAAAGAGGTTGGAGATGGGGCGGTAGTTTGCAAGGACAGAGGGGTCAAGGATGGGTTTTTTGAGGAGAGGGGTGATGACAGTGGATTTGAAGGGATGGGGACAGTACCTGAGGAGAGGAAACCTTTAACAATATCAACTAACATGGGGGCCAGGAAGAGTGGTCAGCATTTTGGTGGGAATAGGTTCGAAGGAGCAGGAGGTGGGTCTCATGGACAAGATGAGCTTGGAGAGGGCATGAGGTGAGATAGGAGAGAAATTAGCGAAAGATGCGAGTTCAAGGCTAGGGCAGGGGTGAACTTTAGAGGAAGTTTGGCCCAGTGGGTTAAGGGAAGGGAGAGAAGAGGCAGAGGCAGCTGAATGGATGGTCTCAATCTTTGTGACATAGAAGTCTATGAGCTCCTTGCACTTCTTGGAGGTGAGGGTGGAGGAGGCAGGGGTGAGGGGTCTAGCTAGATCAGGCGATGAATCAGTTAAACAAGTTGTATGCCATAGACGTTCAAGTCTGCGTCCCTTGGACTTAAGGGAGAGGAGATAAGGGTCGTATCGGGGGAACAACTAAGGTCATAGAGTCATAGAGTCATAGAGTAATACAGCACGGATAGAGGCCCTTCGGCCCATCGTGTCCGCGCCGGCCATCAAGCCCTGTCTAATCTAATCCCATATTCCAGCATTTGGCCCGTAGCCTTGTATGCTATGGCATTTCAAGTGCACATCCAAATGCTTCTTAAATGTTGTGAGGGTTTCTGCCTCCACAACCCTTTCAGGCAGTGAGTTCCAGACTCCAACCACCCTCTGGGTGAAAAAGTTCTTTCTCAAATCCCCTCTAAACCTCCCGCCCTTTACCTTGAATCTATGCCCCCTAGTTATTGACCCCTCTACTAAGGGAAAAAGCTCCTCAGCATCCATCCTATCTATGCCCCTCATAATTTTGTACACCTCAATCATGTCCCCCCTCAGCCTCCTCAGCTCCAAGGAAAACAAACCCAACCTGCCCAGTCTCTCTTCATAGCTGAAGCGCTCCAGCCCTGGTAACATCCTGGTGAACCTCCTCTGCACCCTCTCTAACGCGATCACATCCTTCCTGTAGTGTGGCGACCAGAACTGCACACAATATTCCAGCTGTGGCCTAACCAGTGTTTTATACAGCTCCATCATAACCCCCTTGCTCTTATATTCAATGCCTCGGCTAATGAAGGCAAGTATCCCATATGCCTTTTTTACCACCTTATCCACCTGTTCCGCCGCCTTCAGGGATCTGTGTACTTGCACACCCAGATCCCTCTGACCCTCCGTCTTGCCTAGGGTCTTTCCATTCATTGTGTATTCCTTTGCCTTGTTAGTCCCCCCAAAGTGCATCACCTCGCACTTTTCCGGGTTAAATTCCATTTGCCACTGTTCCGCCCATCTGACCAACCCATCTATATCGTCCTGCAGACTGAGGCTACCCTCCTCGCTATTTACCACCCTACCAATTTTTGTATCATCCGCGAACTTACTGATCATACCCTTTACATTCATATCCAAGTCATTAATGTAGACCACAAACAGCAAGGGACCCAGCACCGATCCCTGTGGTACCCCACTGGCCACAGGCTTCCAGTCACAAAAACAACCTTCGACCATCACCCTCTGCCTTCTGCCACTAAGCCAGTTTTGTATCCAATGTGCCAAGGCACCCTGGATTCCATGGGCTCTTACCTTCTTGACCAGTCTCCTGTGCGGGACTTTATCGAAGGCCTTACTGAAATCCATGTATACCACATCCACTGCGTTACCCTCATCCACACACCTAGTCACCCCCTCAAAAAATTCAATCAAATTAGTCAGACATGATCTTCCCTTGACAAAGTGTGAGAGAGTAATGGTTTTAATGGGGATAAGAGTGTCAAAGGTGGCAGTGAGGGTGTGATTGAGCAGCTTGGTAGCTGTAGAAATGTTGTGAGTGGAGGGCCAAATGCTAGACATTTGAAAGTGTAGTTGTAAGTAACTTGGGGGAGAGTTTTTTTTCCAGGGGTGGATACAGAAGGAAGTAGAATTGGAAGGGAGAAGAGAGAATGTGGGTGGAGAGGGATACCAGGAAATGATCAGAGATGACCTTATTTGACGCGATGGGAGTAGCAAGGCCACGTGAGATGGCAAGGTTGACAAATTAGATAAATGACTAGTTAATCTGTTTTGGTGGTGGTTAACTGATGAATACTGGCCAGGGACCAGAATTCTTTGCCTTTTTGAATAGTGTCATGGGATCTTTTACGTCCACCTGACAAGGCAGTTTGGACTGTGGTTTAACATCTCATCCAAAAGATGGAACCTCTGAAAAAGCAACATTCAGTACTACACTGAAGGACCAGCCTAGATTATGGGTTAAAGTCCTGAGGCGGGGTTGAACTCACAACCTTCTGACGTTGGTGGAGGCAGATGAAAGTGCTACCACTGAGCCAAGCTGACAATTAAAAGACTGTTACTAGGGCCTCCCCAATGGCTCAGTGAGTTTAGCTCATGAACTGCTCAGTCTTATAAACAGGGAAGGTCCCAGGTCAAATTCCTAATTTGTGGTGAGCTACATGATCGCAGCCAGGAATGAGTAGGAATGTTACATAGGCCTCAGGGCCCCTCAATTAGAGGAGGTTCAATCGGTCTGAATTCTCCCTCCTAATCCCTTTGGAGTGACTCCCTGTTGGAAATGCAGACATCTGGTTAGCACAAGATCGGGCTCAGGTTTCATAAAGCTTTCTGATACTCATTGTCAAGGCTTATGCATGAATAATCAACGCTTGGGCAAGGTACTGAATGCACAGACACCAAGGAGTCCAGGCTCTCATAGAGGAGAAGTTGAATGTTGCTGGTAAGACAAAATGCTATCTACCAAATGATGTGCAAGTATCAGAATAACGTCCTGGGCTAAATCATAACCCTTCAACACAATGAGGATGGAATTCAAACCCATGGCTCAAAACTGCATGCATTTTCAAGTACCAGCAGTCTCACTTCACTGAAGGATTAGTCGAGACCCATCCTGTTGTAATTTAGTTGCCCTTATGTGTGTTTATGTGACGTGAACATTTTTCTTCTAGGTTCTATTGGTTGGAGTAATCTTTTAGTGAAATAAGTCAGAAGTGTTAAAACCTTCTTTGTAGGTAGAATATGACTGCTTTTAGTCATAGTTCATTGAAAGGCACAACTCAAAATGCAAAAATGGCTTTATGGGCAAGTAAGCATAATAGATATTTACAACAGTACTTGGAGACACTTGCCTCCATATTGAGTGTGTTGTTTCCAAATTCTCACTCTGCACTAAAACCTGAGTTTTGGGCTAATTAGTTCTATGTGGCAAAGTGGATTTGGCAGGTCACACTGCTGGCAAGGAGGCAAGTGCCATTAGAAACTATTATATCAATCAATTCAAAGTTGTTTTATAAATACAAAAAAATCCTCTTCGGATGGATAGAGATTTGCAACTGTGTTCACAACATGTCTTGATCACTATCCAACAACACGTGCTGGAACTACTGTGCGAATATTGAGAGAGAGCAGGATTGGGCTGAGCTGCAATATCCCTCCGTAAACAAGTAGCCTGGCAGCACTTGTTTAGGCTCCCATTTGAGGTACTGGAAGGTGTACAGATCATACATTTTTAGGTATTCTTGACAAAGGGTTCACCCGAAACGTTGACTCTATTTTCTCTCCACGGATGCTGAGTTTTTCCAGCATTTTCTGTTGTTATTTTATATATTTTTAGGTGTTGCTTGAGGGATAAATGTTGGCCAGGACATTGGGAGAACTCCCCTGCTCTTCTTCGAATAATGCTATGGGGTCTTTTACAGTGGCCTTGGTTTAACATCTCATGCAAACATATGGCACCTGCATCAGTGCAGCGCTGCACCCTCAGTACTGCACTAAACTACCAGCCTAGATGATGTCCTCAAGTCTCTGGAGTGGGGCTTGAACCCATAACCTTCTGACTCTGAAGAGTGCTATCACTGAAACCAAGGCTGATACTTTAGCAGTTGTATGTTGTCTCACTTTATAATACTGTATTATCTCAAGGTGCCAGACTGATGGGGCACAAGTGCTGGAAACTCAGTCAAAGCATCCACAGTAATAACTATGATTTTCTCCATTCCTCTTTTGATAGGGCTGACTGTTGCTGGGATACAGTTTTATGGGTGTTGGTACCCTCTGGTAACTCCCCTAAATGGCAATTCTTCATGTGTGATCGTAGGCCGTGGTGCCGGAGATTTTTGAGGCCCCACACCACTGGCTGGGTCTTGCATACAGTAGGCGATTTAGTGGAAAATTGCAGGGTGCTTTTTCTGCGATATTCTGTTTGTTGATGTTAATGGATGTAAAATGGCAAGCAGTTATCCAGTAAGTTGCCTAATGCATGTAAGGGGTCTTGGGTGGTACAGACCTAGGAAGGTTCTGCCCAAAGTGGCCAGCCGGTTAGGAACAAGGGGGCATCACAACTGAGCCCAATCCTGTCCTTGCCCATCAGCCAATTGTGCACATTTTTTAGCAAGGATCACTGGAAAGAAAAGAAAAGATGCTGGCAATTTGAAATGAAGAAGAAAGTGTTGGACCTACACACACATCCTCCAGCACCTACAAAGAAAAATTTATATTTTGGGTGTCAACTCTTCTCTGGACAAATATCAAGGGGCAAGAACCCTTGTTGATTATTTTACCTCCTGCTCTAGCTCAGCAGTTCTGAAGCCAATTCCAGTACTCCCACCACCACACCCCGCCCCCACTGCCACAGCTGAGATCAGCTAACCCAGCACAAATGTGGGTTTATACCTGGGATCTAGGCCTCTGTGTATCAACTGAGCCATTGGAGAGCCAACTCTAATTATAGTACCTTGTGTCTGTAGAGTTCTGGGCACTGCACCATCTGGACATGCTGTCCTTGGAGGGAGCACATAGAAGGGCAAAGTATGTTGATAAATGGGATTTGGCACCTGAATTACAAGGAACAAACTAGGTATTAGGGATGTTTACATTAGAAGAAAGGTGATGGAGCTTAGTTTATTGAGATATTTAAGATCTTCAAAGAAATAGAGAAACTGGGCCTCGGAATGATCATTATTAACACAAGCTCTAGGACAAGGGGACATTGATTCAAACTCGAATGAAAAGGTGATGCAAAGTTAAGTTACAATTCTTCACATGGGGTGGTAACAGTGTAGAATAGCCTACGCAGGAGGTAGTGCAAGCAGAGAGGGTGATGTGTATTTTTGACAGGGCAATTGAATAGTTTTGAGAAAAAAAATGAGTAAAGTCTGAAGGGGCGAAATTGGGTGCCTTTGCGCTAATGGGGGGGGGTGCGCTAACGGAGCGCAAATGGCTTTGTGACCAGGCGCAGTGCTGACATTGACTCCCGCCATATTCAACGGGAGTTTTGCGGTGGCACTATGGCATTGCGCCCCGATCTCCTTCGCCCGGAGATCATGACGTCATCGCCATGCGCATCACCCCAGACCTGAAATTGACTTCCGCCCCCTGCGACAGCGCCGGTCGAAAACACTGACAGCTGCAGGAGGCGTGCATCGGGCGGCCAGCCGCTTCGGGGGTGATGATTAAAGGCGAGGTGGCTGAGGTAAGTAAAAATAAAACTTACCTTTCTTGTTCCCGTTTTTTCCGCCGGTTCCTGCCCGCAACCGATTAGCCTGGCACTCTGCTTGAGTGTCGGGTTGATCACCTGGGATCGCAGCTGCCTTGGTGGTCCAGGTAGGTACTTTTTATATTGCAGAGTCTGCAGCGATGGCCCTTCCCTTTAAGGGAGGGAAGGAGCCTTTGAACGCGGCAGCACTGCACGGCCCAGTGTGCAGCACTGCTGAAGTCTCCGCCCCGCCTGCTGCCCATTGTGCTCCAAGAAGTCGAACGCTTGATTTAGTGCCCCACTTCCTTCCTGGAGTGTAAAACTGAGGGCCGTATTTTCCGATGCCTACGGGTGTGAACGCGCTGTGTACACATCCATAGGGACATCGGAAATGCTGGTTTCAGACATGCCAAGTGCATGCACTGAAAACCAGCATTTCCGATCTGTCAAGAATGCTCTTGACAGATCGGACACCTGCCCTAGGGAAGGGCCTCTGCGGGGGGATATTTCCGCTTTTTGGAGAACCTCTGCCCGCAGAAAACCCTTAGAAATCTTACGTCTGGTAAAAGCCTGCTTTCTTAAAGGCCTGCTTTTACCAGCATAAGATTTGAAAAAAGTAAAAAAAAAAAGTTTTCACTCATTTAAAAGTACTTTTTAAAAAAAAGGTAAGTTTACTTTTAGCCCCGTAAAAAACTTTTATTTTTTTTTCAAAAAATTAAATTTTTGTTTAAAATATTTAATTTATTGTAATTTCAACTCATTTTAAAGATGTGATGGTATTTTAAACATTTTACTGTGTTTTTGGGGTGATCTCCATTCAAATATTTGACAGGTCTATCTGTCAAGTGTATGAAGGGAGATTCCCTTCTGCTATTGGCTCCCCCATGGCCCACGTGATCCCAGGGACGCTTGCGAACCACATGCACCTCTGGGATACGTGGGCCCTGCGCATTTCGAGTTTGGAGAGGCCCAGGATTGGAAGTGTCCGCACCTCGGGAGCCCTCAGGTAAGTGCGTAGATTTTTCCAGATCGGAGGCCTCTGCACGCAGGAAGCCTCCAATCGGAAAATACGGCCCTGTATTTTTGTTAAGTTGAGAAACATTAGCGCCTGGTGCCAATTTTCTCGACATTTAAAATTTAGCGCCCCAAACAGGACTATAATGAATTTCTCCCCCTGTGACTTTTGGGACCAACCTCATAGGTGGTTCTTTCCAGTCATGTTTAGTTAGGGTTAGGGTTAGAGTCTACAGCACAGAAACAGGCATTTTGGCCAACTGGTCATTTATGCTCCATATGAGCCTCCTCCAACCCTACTTCATCTCATCCTATCAACAAATTCCTTTCTCCCTCATGTGCTTATCTAGCTTACCCTTAAATGCAGCTATGCTATTTGCCTCAACTGCTCCTTGTGGTAGCACATTCCACATTCTTATAAAGGTAAATCATGCTTGACTAATCTACTGGAATTTTTTGAGGATGTAACTGGTAAAATAGATAAGGGAGAACCAGTGGATGTGGTGTATTTGGACTTTCAGAGGCTTTCGATAAGGTCCCACATAAGAGATTAGCATGCAAAATTAAGGCACATGGGTTTGGCGGCAAGGTATTGACTTGGATAGAGAACTGGTTGGCGGACAGAAAGCAGAGAGTTGGAATAAACGGGTCGTTTTCCGAGTGGCAGGCAGTGACTAGTGGGGTACCGCAAGGATTGGTCCTAGGACCCCAGCTGTTCACAATATATATTAATGATCTGGACGAGGGAATTGGATGTATTATCTCCAAATTTGCAGATGACACAAAGCTGGGTGGGAGGGTAAGCTGTGAGGAGGATGTCAAGAAACTCCAGTACGATTTGGACAGATTGGGTGATTGGGCAGCAACATGGCAAATGCACTATAATGTGGGTAAATGTGAGGTTATCCACTTTGGTGGCAAAAACAGGAAGGCAGATTATTATTTGAATGGCAATAGATTGGGAGAAGGGGAAGTGCAAAGAGACCTGGGTGTTCTTGTGCACCAGTCACTGAAGGTAAGCATGCAGGTGCAGCAGGCGGTTAAGAAGGCAAATGGTATGTTGGCCTTCGTAGCAAGAGGGTTCGAGTACAGGAACAAGGATGTCTTGCTGCAGTTGTACAGGACCTTGGTGAGACCGCACCTTGAGTATTGTGTGCAGTTTTGGTCGCCTTACCTGAGGAAGGACGTTCTTGCCATGGAAGGAGTGCAGCGAAGATTCACCAGGCTGACACCTGGGATGGCAGGAATGACGTATGAGGAGAGATTGTGTTGATTGGGCTTATACTCACTGGAGTTCAGAAGATTGAGAGGGGATCTCATCGAAACCTATAAAATTCTGTCAGGCCTGGACAGACTAGATGCAGGAAGGATGTTTATGATGGCCGGGGAGTCCAGAACCAGGGGTCATAGTCTAAGGATAAGGGGTAAGCCATTTAGGACTGAAATGAGGAGGAATTTCTTCACCCAGAGAGTGGTGAACCTGTGGAATTCTCTGCCACAGAGGGCGGTGGAGGCCAGTTCATTAAATATATTCAAAAAGGAGTTGGATATATTTCTTATGGCTAAAGGGATCAAGGGATATGGGGAGAAGGCAGGGACAGGGTACTGAATTTGGATGATCAGCCATGATCTCATTGAATGGCGGAGCAGGCTCGAAGGGCCGAATGGCCTACTCCTGCTCCTATCTTCTATGTTTCTATGCTTACCATTCTTTGTGTAAAGAAGTTTCTCCTGAATTCCCTATTGAATTTATTTGTGACTAGCTTATATTTATGGCCAATGTTCCTCCTAATTTTTTTTTGGGTGCGCGATCCCTTTAAAGGACTGCGTGGCCCATTAAAAATTTTGTGCTTGCCAGCGCAGGACCTCCAGACAATTGCAGCTTAAGGGGAACATTGTTTATGACCTCTAATATTCAACTCCCCCCTTCGACATCTAACCGATGAAACCCTTTCATTATCTCTATCAGGTCTTGTTGGTTCCGAAACATCGTTCTAGAAAACTGTTCCGAATACATTCTAGAAATTTGTTACCTTTACTGCTTGGGTGATTCTGCTTCTCCCAGTCTACGTGAAGATTAAAATCCCCCATTATAACCGCATTGTTTTTGCAACATGCTTCCCTGATCACTGTATTTATACAGGAACTTTGCTGTAAGTAAAATATAGGATAAGCCACATGTTCTGTGGAAATTGGACGAGATGGGGGAAGGTGATGGGTTAGGTTAATATGTGTAGTAATGTCTTCTGCATCTCACTTGATTACCTTAGGGAGCTGGGAAGGAATTTCATCGAGTTTTTTTTCCTGAGATTTGCCACGATTTTTAAATCAATTTTTTATGCTTCCCCAGGAGACAGCATCACTAGCACCTGGGCAGTGTGGTGTGCGAGGTTTTATTGTCTAGTAAACAAGCTGAATATGGATGAGATTTTTGGCATTTTCTCACCTTTTACATATGTTCAAAAAGCAAGCAGAAATGTCCACATGTATAATTTAACAGTTCCCTTTATTTAAAGAAAGAAGCACCATGAAAATGATTTGTCACTGAAAGCCCAATGAGCAGAACAGCACATTTAAAACAGCAATACTTTCTGTTGGTTAATATGGATTAATTACTCATTTTAGTATGCCACAACCAAAATATCAATTTCCCAACACAGTTGTATTTGATCCAGCTGAGGGTAACAAAGTGCCTTCCCTTCAATTTTATCTTCAAATATTTTCAGATGTTGAAATATCAACATTTCACTAGTCCATCTATTACAGCCTTAATTTGTCCCATAGTGAAGAGAAGAGTTTGACAGCACACTTGAACCCAATTAATCTAGATTTACTTGGGTATATGCCTATGTTACATTGATTATCAGAGGTTTGATTGATTTTTGGGTCACTTCCACTAATGAGTATACAGTAAAGCCACAGAAAGTAAAGGGGCAAAATATATGAAGCTTTTTTTATGCTCCACCAGCTTCCGTAAGGAAGTATTCCATCTCCATGGAGGTTAATCCATTTCATTCATAGACAATCAGCAGCAGTGCAAATCAAATACTGGCTCTTGGTGCTGTTCATAATACACAAAGCTTCAAAAAAGCATGATCTGTCGAGGAATGGTTTTAATTTTCTAATGCAAATTCAAACCAGAACAGACCAGGCAACTATTTATATATGTTAACATGCTCAAATGAGCAACTTATGTGCTGTGTAAAATCTCATGCAGGTGCACGGTTTGTGTAAATGTATAAGGCCACCAGCATAACATTCTGTTTTGGTAGCCAAAGACTGGTACAATGTGCTTCTGTTACCCTGTGCCTTACAGTAACTGAAACCATTTCATATCCTTTCAGAGCAATTTATCCTCTGGAAAAAGGGCCTGATCTCCAAGTTCAGATGGTGGTTATTGTTATCCATACACCTCAGCATGGATAAAAACACTCTCTTGGCATATGACAAAGGTGAGAACATCAGCTGTTAAATGATTTTCATAGAGGATAAAAGAAGAACAAGGGATGAATGAAGAGAGGAGAATGATCGACAAATAGAGCAATAGAAGAAATGCAAGAAATAATGTAGACAGACGAAGTTAAAAGACATACGAGTAGGAAATGATGTTGAAGAGTATGTGTGCTAGAGCTAAAATTACCTTAACTTGTTTCTGAGACACTGATCCTGTTATGTAAGAGCAGAGGAGAGCTAACTAGCCACTAAGCAGTGGCAAACTAAAGGGTGCAGAAGTGGTATCACAGTCTGGTTCCACTCTAGTAGCATTTTCTCTTTTTTGTTTTTGATCAAACTATGAACTTTCAATGACATCATTGCTGGTCACTCCACTATTCAACCATGGCACACATCTGTATGACCGATGTAACTGGGCCACCCAAGAAAGTGAGTAGCAAAAGAGTACGTGTGTATAATAAACACACAACAACATTGGAGCAGAATATAGATACTTATGTTCAGAGTTTTCAAAATATGTTATTTACTTTGTTTTTAGCTTTCTGGGTCATTTCGGAAACTTGAGATCCTCCACAGATACAGCAATCCCACATTGACCCTTCTTCATGATGTAGCTATAGGACTTCTCAAATGATCAAATGAGAACATTTGGGATGGGTTCAAGCCCCACTACTGATTTGAGTGCAAAATCTATGCTGCCACTCCAGTGCAGTATGGAGGAAATGCAGCATTGTCCGAGATGCTGTCTTTTGGATGAGACACTTTAACTTAAATCGAGGTCCTGGCTACCTGTTTAAATGGATGTGAAAGAATCTGTGGCACTATTTAAAGAGCAGGGAGTTCTCATGGTATTTTAGCCAATATTCTCCTCAACCAACACCACTAAAGAAAACATATCTGGTCATTTGCTCTTTGTGGAACCTAGCCATGCACCAATTTGCTGGTACATTTGCCTGCATCACAGCAGTGACTGTATTTCTAAAAGTAATGTATTGGGTGTGCCCTGAGGACATAAACGGTGCTCTAAAAATGTAAGTTCTTTACAAACAAGAAAATGCTAAATTTGATTAATCTATGGAATTCTACTATTTGCTGATTTTAGAAGATACAAGGGTACTGTTGTTGATGTTATACCATAACTCTCTGGTGTCTGCTAATAAAAGAATTTGGATACCAGCACAGTAAGAGTTCCCACCACACCAGAATGCACAATAATTTCTAGCCCACAATGATGTGGGACATGGTCATGTGACTGGTACTACAGTAACAGCATGGCTAGTTTGCTTATGTAGTAATTTACTTGCATAACGATGTCAGTAACAACAACTTGCATTTATATAGTGCCTTTAATGTAGGAGAACAGCCCAAGGCTCTTCACATGCGTGTTGTCAGACAAAATGTAACACCTAGCCACATAAAGCGATATTACAGCAGGTGACCAAAAACTTGGTCAAAGAGGTAGGTTTTAAGGAGTAACTTAAAGGAGAAGAGAGAGGTAGAGAGTGGGAGAGGTTTAGGAAGGGAATTCCAGAGTTTAGGGCCTTGGCAGCTGAAGGCCAATGGTAGACTGAAGGAAATTGGCGATGCTCAAGAGGCCAGAATTGGAGAAGTGCAGAGATCTCGGAGGGTTGGAGGGTTGGAGGAGGTTACACAGATAGGGAGTGGTGAGGCTAAAAGAAGTTCATTGTATCAAACACAGAACTTTCCTTGTGAAAGGCGCGATATAAATGTTGCTATCGAATGCACGAAAATAGTAGTATAAAGGGAATAATTGGCAGACAATCTAGGATTCTCCCACATATATTCCTTGATGTTTCTTCAAATTAGTGGCAAAAAGTACACTGCTGACTTTCCTTAAAATGAACACTGAAGTCCTCCGTATTGTTCATCAGAAGTCTAGTCAGTTTATCAAAGACTGAAGCCATGTAATGAGACATAGGTACTAAAGCAACATACTGCGGATGCTGGAAACCACCTGCTGAGTATTTCCAGCATTTTCTGTTTTTATTAATGAGACATTGGGACTGAAGTATTTGAATTTCAGACGTAATCTGTGCAAGTAACCACATGACCCTGGTCCCATTGGGAGTCAGACTGTGCATGGCCGGCACTGATCTTGTCTGGGTTGGACAGCTGGGCCTGAACCTTCTTCCCATCTTTCGTCAACAGAAGTTAACATCAGAGCATTTCGATCTGATGTGAAGGTTGAATTAAGCAGCTCCCACTTGTCTTCTTGTACTCCATTCGTTCCCCAATGGTACTAAGTTATTTAGGACTGTCACTTTCGATGACATGGACGCTGAAGATCCTGAGTATGCCAGTTCTTATTCCTGCCGACCTCTCTCTTACTGTCAGCATCAATGAGTTTTGCTTGACTTGTGACCATAACCAGGGTCAACGTAATACTCGAGCGGGTTTCTTCCTCTGGAGAGCCTATAAGCCCACAAGCCATCTCGTGCCTCAGTCAGTAAACTGGTGAAGAGCCCCCTGCCTTGTTAAGACCATGAACTTTCAGGTGAGGTGACATCCATTCCACCCAATATTTGACATTACTTCCTCGGGATACAGACTGTCTCCAAAACCACCTCTGTGACAGTACAGTCGAAGTGCGACACCCCATACAACAGAAATGGAGCGAGGAGCCCGGTTTGCAGATAGACAGTAGGCTGTGGGGCCAGTTCTTAATGTGCAGGAGCAGGACAAGTGATAATCTAATGGTTGATTTGTTCATTCCCCCCTCAGTACCCCGATATGATCAGTGCAATGGGATGACATCACCCAGACAATTCCTGTCCAGTGACTCATAGGGGACACATATACAACGGGGAATGCCAGAGAAATAAAGTGGAGCCAAGTACGTGCGGGAGGGTTAGTGGATGTGAATAACTATTATCTATCTCCTACCTCATGTTTTAAGTTCAGGGGATAGCGTATTCTTAACGATCCAAAGTTACTCTCTTTAATCGGGTTAAACTCTCCACTTGCCTGGATGAGTGCTGCTCCAACAACGCTCAAGAAGCTCGAAACCATCCAGGACAAAGCAGTCTGCTTGATTGGCACCCCATCCACCACCTTAAACATTCACTCCCTCCACCAGCGGCGCACCATGGCTGCAGTGTGTACCATCTACAAAATGCACTGCAGCAACTTGCCAAGGCTTCTTCGACAGCACCTCCCAAACCCGCAACCTCTTCCACCTAGAAGGACAAGGGCAACAGATGCATGGGAACACCACACCCTCCAAGTTCCCCTCCAAGTCACACACCATCCTGACTTGGAAATATATCACCGTTCCTTCATCGTCGCTGGGTCAAAATCCTGGAACTCCCTACCTAACAGCGCTGTGGGAGTACATTCACCACATGGACTGCAGCAGTTCAAGAAGATGGCTCACCACCACCTTCACAAGGGCAATTAGGGATGGATAATAAATGCTGGCCTTGCCAGCATCGCCCACATCCCATAAACGAATTTAAAAAAAAAAGAAAAAAAAACTAGTTGAACTCAGCAAATACAAATGTAACCCATTCCTAAACTGGCTCAAATATCTGACCCTAGTTATTCTGCTTCAAATGTTACTGATTCCCTATATTCGGAGTCATTGGTTTATGGTGACACACTAGGTCAAATTTCATTTTTATTACGTCAGACTCTAGGATTTTTTTTACAATGTCTTGGGATCATATTTCATGATCCATCTGTTTATTATTAGATCCATAGGTTTGTTGTGACTGAATAAGTGAGATTCCTTTCTTGTTAGGAGATTTTTGAGGGGTTTGGGCAATTGTGTCCAATTTTTCAGTGAAAACTGCAAATCAAGTCTACTATATTGATGTTTCATTGGAGAAATATAGATGCAGGAGGCTAGGGAAAGGAGTGATTGGATGTTAGCGCTGCCGGGCAGCTCACATAGAAACATAGAAACATAGAAGATAGGAGCAGGAGTAGGCCATTTGGCCCCTCGAGCCTGCTCCGCCATTCAATGAGATCATGGCTGATCATCCAAATTCAGTACCCTGTCACTGCCTTCTCCCCATATCCCTTGATCCCTTTAGCCTTAAGAAATATATCCAACTCCTTCTTAAATATATTTAATGAACTGGCCTCCACCGCCCTCTGTGGCAGAGAATTCCACAGGTTCACCACTCTCTGGGTGAAGAAATTCCTCCTCATCTCAGTCCTAAATGGCTTACCCCTTATCCTTAGACTATGACCCCTGGTTCTGGACTCCCCGGCCATCGGAAACATCCTTCCTGCATCTAGTCTGTCCAGGCCTGACAGAATTTTATAGGTTTCGATGAGATCCCCTCTCAATCTTCTAAACTCCAGTGAGTATAAGCCCAATCGACACAATCTCTCCTCATAAGTCATTCCTGCCATCCCAGGTATCAGCCTGGTGAATCTTCGCTGCACTCCTTCCATGGCAAGAACGTCCTTCCTCAGATAAGGCGACCAAAACTGCACAAAATACTCAAGGTGCGGTCTCACCAAGGCCCTGTACAATTGCAGCAAGACATCCTTGTTCCTGTACTCGAACCCTCTTGCTACAGAGGCCAACATACCATTTGCCTTCTTAACCGCCTGCTGCACCTGCATGCTTACCTTCAGCGACTGGTGCACAAGAACACCGAGGTCTCTTTCCACTTCCCCTTCTCCCAATCTATTGCCATTCAAATAATAATCTGCCTCCCTGCTTTTGCCACCATAGTGGATAACCTCACATTTATCCACATTATAGTGCATTTGCCATGTTTTCTGCCCAATCACCCAACCTGTCCAAATCGTACTGGAGTTTCACGACATCCTCCTCACAGCATACCCTCCCACCCAGCTTTGTGTCGTCTGCAAATTTGGAGATATTACATCCAATTCCCTCGTCCAGATTATTAATATATATTGTGAACAGCTGGGGTCCTAGGACCGATCCTTGTGGTACCCCACTAGTCACTGCCTGCCACTCGGAAAACGGCCCATTTATTGCAACTCTTTGCTTTCTATCCGCCAACCAGTTCTCTATCCAAGTCAATACCTTGCCCCCAATCCCATGTGCCTTAATTTTGCACGCTAATCTCTTATGCGGGACCTTATTGAATGCCTTCTGAAAGTCCAAATACACCACATCCAATGGTTCTCCCTTATCTATTTTATCAGTTACATCCTCAAAAAATTCCAGATTAGTCAAGCACGATTTACCTTTTGTAAATCCATGTTGACTTTGTCCGATCCAGTCACTGCTTTCCAAGTGCTCTGCTATTACATCTTTTATAATGGACTCTAGCATTTTCCCCACTACCGATGTCAGGCTTGCCGGTCTATAATTCCCTGCTTTTTCTCTACCACCTTTTTTGAATAGTGGGGTAACATTAGCGACCCTCCAATCCATGGGAACTGTTCCAGAGTCTATCGAGTTCTGGAAGATGACCAGCAATGCATCTACTATTTCTAGGGCCACTTCCTTAAGTACCCCAGGATGTAGATTATCAGGCCCTGGGGATTTATCGGTCTTCAGTCCCATCAATTTTCCTAACACCATTTCCCTACAAATACTGATTTCTTTCAGTTCCACCCTTTCATCAGACCCTATGTTCCCCGGCATCTCTGGGAGGTTATTTGTGTCCTCCTTTGTGAAGACAGAACCAAAATATGTATTTAGTTGGTCCGCCATTTCTTTGTTCCCCATTATAAATTCCCCTGATTCTGACTGCAAGGGACCTACGCTTGACTTCACCAATCTTTTTCTCTTCACATATCTATAAAAGCTTTTACAGTCAGTTTTTATGTTCCCTGAAAGCTTACTCTCATATTCTATTTTCCCCTTCTTAATTAATCCCATTAGACATTTAACAAAGCAGGTGATAACCTAAAGGAGCTGTAAAAAAAATGAGATGACAAAGTCAATCTGTTCTCAGGTAAGTATAATAGAAAATAACTTATTGTACTTGCAGATCTGAAAATAAAATCACCCACTCATCAGGTTGCCTCATACCCGAGTTGACCGTGCACTTTAACAAAAGGTTATCCTGTGTGACTCATTTTTTGGTGGACCAGGGCTGCTACTGCTTGTCCTAAGGGAGTTCCTGAGCTGCCTTGTTCAGCTCGCCATGTACAGATGGCACCGCGCCTGCTGTTGGAAGGCTAGAGCCTGGGTTGGTGCTGCCACCCGAAGAGGCCTCAGTAACCATAGGCTCAACGTGGCTGCAGTGTGTCCCATCTACAAGATGCACTGCCGTAACTCACCAAGGCTTCTTCTACAGCACCTCCCAAAACCGACGACCTCAACCACCTAGAAGGACAAGGGCAGCAGGCGCATGGGAACACTGCCACCTCCAAGTTCCCGTCTAAGTCACACACCATCCTGACTTGGAAATATATCACTGTTCCTTCATCGTCGCTGGGTCAAAATCCTGGAACTCCCTCCCTAACAGCACTGTGGAAGTACCTTCACCTCATGGATTGCAACGGTTCAAGAAGGCGGCTCACCACCACCTTCTCAAGGGCAATTAAGAATGGGCAATAAATGCTGGCCTTGCCAGTGATGCCCACATCCCATGAATGAATAAAAAAAGAGACTGGAATCCACCATTCATCAGCCCTCCAGTCTGTCAACCAAAGCCTCAGGTGTAGAAGTCTTAACTGCTCCCTCATCATCCCCTGTCAGGGGATCTGTTGCATGTCCCAATGTAGCAGCCACCTGCTGCATTGTTTACTGCAGCATTAACTTCGCTTGTGACTGCAATGTTGGTGCTGAGCATTACAGCAGACTCGGAGGCCCTATCCGCAAGAACCTCCATGTTACTGCTGATGGATCCCAGAGTCGTCGTGCCCCTCTGGTGCTTCACCAGCAGACACCTCTTCAGGCCTACAGATGTCAAATCACACTCCACTGACTCACCAGTCCATGGTGGCATTCTAGCCAGTCTCTCCGGAGAGCTGGCAGCATCCTCCAGCCCCTCTCCGAAACTGGATTGTGATGCTAGGGAGCTCACCCGGCATTGAGGTGCTCGCTCGCCCCGGTGGAATGTACCCGTGCTATTCGATGAGAGCCCGGTGACTCTGACTCTGCTTGGAAGTGGCCTGATGATCAGGGGGAGGGAGCACTCCCAGGAAAGAGTGTGCAGCTCTGGCTTTCCATCTATCCCTCATCTGGTAGCTCAATCAGGACAAGTTACACAGCACAGCCAGGTTCCATGTTCTCCAGCTCCCCCAGAACCTGCTTCCCCTATCTTACCCCTACCATCGCCCCATCCTCCACTTCACAGCAATTGCCTTCATGGTGCTTTGAAAGAGCTGTGGGAAGAAAAAGCAGAGAGTTAGAATGGTTGCCTTTGCCAGTGCTGAGATACCCCATTGTAAGGGTGGGTAAGGGAAGCCTGGGCTCCTGTACTGGAGCATTGAGAGATAGCAAGTGGACAGGTGCTCACCTGGCTCTGGATTCTCCCCCACCACCCCACCTTGGCCTTCACCATGGCCACAGTGCTGCGGCAGCCTAGGAGCTCCACCACATCATCAAGGGAATGGTTAGAGATCAGAGGTTTGCGAGCCCCCCTTCCCCACTTTTTTTTCTCCCAGGAGTTGTGCACCATCTTTACCTGCAAAAATAAAAAGAGTGAACATTTAGGCTTGCCGTAGTTTGATTGTGTGGAACAATTGAAAGTGCTACTGATCTGTATCTTTCCGTGGGTTTTCCCTGCAAGGTCACTGATCAACTACTTCCACCTCAGACTTTAGTGCAGTATCTACAGTGGGTGAGGGAGAACATGGTGAGTGTCTTACCTTCCTTGCTCTGGTCAGGTCATTGAAATTCTTGCAGCACTGCCCCACCATCCTGGGCACTACCGATGTTGCACTCTGCTACCTCCATCCATGCCCGTCTCCTGACCTCATGTGAGGGATGCGATGTAGGGAAACTGAAGA
This sequence comes from Somniosus microcephalus, assembly GCF_052327205.1. NCBI lineage: Eukaryota > Metazoa > Chordata > Chondrichthyes > Squaliformes > Somniosidae > Somniosus > Somniosus microcephalus. The sequence continues at coordinate 135,613,629 of NC_140998.1, forward strand.
GCCGGTCCCACCTTCCGTCTATCATCAGGATGGCCTGCAGGTTTCTCTGCGTGGAGTAGAAATCTTTATTTCTGGCAGCCATCTCCTGTGAATCAGCCATTGGTGAGAAGGGAAAGATCTGAGACAATGGACGCTTTTGATGGAGCTATTTGAATGCATTATTCAAATTCTTTATGAGATAGAGCTGTACTACTTGCCTTGCACTACCTGGCTTCACAGAAGGAAATGTTCCCGTCCCCACACCTTTATAGACCGCCACCCTAACACCTTTAGGCCCCAATAGTTACGTTACAATATGTTTGAATGACATACGTCATTTATGCTGATTTACGCCCATTTTATGTTTGGGCGTAAGCTAATGAGATTGGCAGGAAATGTGAGCATGATTTGAGTGGCAGAATGGATGTTATTTCTGGGTTGCAACCCCACAGGAAATTCCAAGCCTCAAGGCTACTGATTCTGATCATTTTCATCCTAAACCACAGCCAATGATTCTTGAAATTCACATCCTAAACCATGGCTACCAAATCTGGTCATTTGCATCCTAAACCACAACTACTGATTCTGGTACTTCACATCTTAAACAAAAGCTACCGATTTGGGTGATTCACATCCTACATCATGGCTACCGATTCCGATAATTCACATCCTAAACTATAACTACCAAATCTGGTAATTCACGCCCTACACTACAACTACCGAATCTGATCACTTGTAGCCTAAACCACGGTTACCGATTCTGGTAATTCACATACTAAACTACAACTACCGATAATTTGAAGCTTAAACCACAGCTACCAAACCTGGTAATTCACATCCTCAAACAAAGCTACCGATTCTGGTAATTCACATCCTAAACCACAGCTACCAAACCTGGTAATTCACATCCTGAACCACAGCTACCGATTCTGCTAATTCACATCCTAAACCACAGCTACCGATTCTGGTAATTCACATCCTCAACAACAGCTACCAATTCTGGTAATTCACATCCTCAACAACAGCTACCGATTCTGGTAATTCACATCCTAAACCTCAGCTACCTTCTGATAATTCACATCCTAAACCACAGCTACCAATTCTGGTAATTCACATCCTAAACCACAGCTACCAAACCTGGTAATTCACATCCTGAAGCACAGCTACCGATTCTGCTAATTCACATCCTAAACCACAGCTACCGATTCTGATAATTCACATCCTAAACCACAGCTACTGATTCTGGTAATTCACATCCTCAACCACAGCTACCGATTCTGGTAATTCACATCCTCAACCACAGCTACCGATTCTGGTAATTCACATCCTAAACCACAGCTCCCAATTCTGGTAATTCACATCCTAAACCACAGCTACCGATTCTGGTAATTCACATCCTAAACCACAGCTACCGATTCTGGTAATTCACATCCTAAACCACAGCTACCGATTCTGGTAATTCACATCCTCAACCACAGCTACCAAACCTGGTAATTCACATCCTCAACCAAGGCTACCAATTCTGGTAATTCACATCTTAAACCACAGCTATCAAACCTGGTAATTCACATCCTGAACCACAGCTACCGATTCTGATAATTCACGTCCTAAACCACAGCTACCGATTCTGGTAATTCACATCCTCAACCACAGCTACCGATTCTGGTAATTCACGTCCTAAACCACAGCCACCGATTCTGATAATTCACGTCCTAAACCACAGCTACCAATTCTGGTAATTCACATCCTCAACCACAGCTACCGATTCTGGTAATTCACGTCCTAAACCACAGCTACCGATTCTGGTAATTCACATCCTCAACCACAGCTACCGATTCTGGTAATTCACATCCTAAACCACAGCCACCGATTCTGGTAATTCACATCCTAAACCACAGCCACCGATTCTGGTAATTCACATCCTAAACCACAGCCACCGATTCTGGTAATTCACATCCTAAACCACAGCTACCGATTCTGCTAATTCACATCCTCAACCACAGCTACCGGTTCTGGTAATTCACATCCTAAACCACAGCTACCAGTTCTGGTAATTCACATCCTAAACCACAGCCACCGATTCTGGTAATTCACATCCTAAACCACAGCCACCGATTCTGGTAATTCACATCCTAAACCACAGCCACCGATTCTGGTAATTCACATCCTCAACCACAGCTACTGATTCTGGTAATTCACGTCCTAAACCACAGCTACCGATTCTGGTAATTCACATCCTCAACCACAGCTACCGATTCTGCTAATTCACATCCTAAACTACAGCTACCGATTCTGGTAATTCACATCCTAAACCACAGCTACCGATTCTGGTAATTCACATCCTAAACCACAGCTACCGATTCTGGTAATTCACATCCTAAACTACAGCTACCGATTCTGGTAATTCACATCCTAAACCACAGCTACTGATTCTGGTAATTCACATCCTCAACCACAGCTACCGATTCTGGTAATTCACATCCTGAACCACAGCTACCGATTCTGGTAATTCACATCCTGAAGCACAGCTACCGATTCTGCTAATTCACATCCTAAACCACAGCTACCGATTCTGGTAATTCACATCCTAAACCACAGCTACCGATTCTGGTAATTCACATCCTAAACCACAGCTACCGATTCTGGTAATTCACATCCTCAACCACAGCTACCGATTCTGGTAATTCACATCCTAAACCACAGCTACCGATTCTGGTAATTCACATCCTAACCCAAGGCTACCGATTCTGGTAATTCACATCCTAAACCACAGCTACCGATTCTGGTAATTCACATCCTAAACCACAGCCACCGATTCTGGTAATTCACATCCTAAACCACAGCTACTGATTCTGGTAATTCACATCCTAAACCACAGCCACCGATTCTGGTAATTCACATCCTAAACCACAGCCACCGATTCTGGTAATTCACATCCTAAACCACAGCTACCGATTCTGGTAATTCACATCCTAAACCACAGCCACCGATTCTGGTAATTCACATCCTAAACCACAGCTACCGATTCTGGTAATTCACATCCTAAACCACAGCTACCGATTCTGGTAATTCACATCCTAAACCACAGCTACCGATTCTGGTAATTCACATCCTAAACCACAGCTACTGATTCTGGTAATTCACATCCTAAACCACAGCCACCGATTCTGGTAATTCACATCCTAAACCACAGCTACCGATTCTGATAATTCACACCCTCAACCACAGCCACCGATTCTGGTAATTCACATCCTAAACCACAGCTACCGATTCTGGTAATTCACATCCTCAACCACAGCTACCGGTTCTGGTAATTCACATCCTAAACCACAGCCACCGATTCTGGTAATTCACATCCTAACCCAAGGCTACCGATTCTGGTAATTCACATCTTAAACCACAGCTATCAAACCTGGTAATTCACATCCTGAACCACAGCTACCGATTCTGGTAATTCACATCCTAACCCAAGGCTACCGATTCTGGTAATTCACATCCTAAACCACAGCTACCGATTCTGGTAGTTCACAACTTAAACCACAGCTACCGATTCTGGTAATTCACATCCTCAACCACAGCCACCGATTCTGGTAATTCACGTCCTCAACCACAGCTACCGATTCTGGTAATTCACGTCCTAAACCAAGGCTACCGATTCTGGTCATTCACATCCTAAACCACAGCTACCGATTCTGGCTATTCACATCCTAAAGAACAACTACCGATTCGGGTAATTTGAAGTTTAAACCACAGCTACCGATTCTGGTAATTCACATCCTCCACCAAGGCTACTGAATCTGAAACCCAGTGGTGAATCAGTCCGTGGTATCATTACCCTGATGGGTGCTCATGCCATTATTCATCTCGTTTTGCTTTTTCTTTGCGCCGCTGCGCTGAAACAGTGTTTATGTACCGCGTTTACAGTAAACGCTCATGAAAGCAGACGGGCTAAAAGACTTGATCCGAATCTGAATGAAAAGGGTTGCTATTCGAGCTGCGTTGGCTTCAGGACGGTCTAGCTGTGGCACGGTTGTTATATCGACAGTGTTGTGGGTAAACTGTTAGCTCAGGATACAACGGCGCACGCCTTGCAGCTGTCTTATAGAAAGAAAAACAGGTGGTTTTCAAATCGTACACTTAATTAGTTGGAGATTTTGAATCAAACACAGGCACATCCCTTGCAGAAATGTCACCTTTACTCGTGATTTCGTTTCCTTTGCTTTTCATTTCTCACCCACAGCCCGGACGGGTCTGAGCGAGGTTCCTTTAATTGAAAGGACGCGCCGTGGGGGCATGTTGTTTCGTCTTTCTGCATCTCAGCAAGCACCTACACCCTTTGGGGAAAGCTGAGGGGATGTGAACACCTGTAGGTGACGAGACGGTACTTTAACCCGTGGTGGAATGTAGCTTTTTAACAAGAAAACAAGAAAATCTGGAGGTAAGCGTTAAACCGAGCCTGCACAGAACCAGCAGATGTCATCGTGTTATGTAACAGAGAGAGTCGATGTATGGGAACAATATCACAGCAGCGGTACACTTGTTACCCAGGCTCAGGCTCCAGTTGGACGGCAGCGATGCCCGGTGCCGTGCTGTGTGCAGGATGTGGGCTGCACAGCACCAGTGTAACGCTGGAACGTGAATGAATGGATGGAGAGTGCCGAGCTCCCAGATAAAGCGGAGAGTTGACAGGTCGACAGGACAGGGCTGGCCCCTCATTCAGCACATGCCCGTCCTGGTGTCGTCTGCCCCAGTGAGAAGGCAGCGTTATCGGATGTCAGTGGCTTGGCACGGTGCGGTGCGGCGCGGTGCGGGTTGCCGGTGCCCCCTCCCCTGCCCTGTCTATCTCTGGGTGCTGGGCTCGCTGGATATTCGCAGTATTGGGCTTGGAGCTGCTGTCGAGCCCAGCTGATAGGGTGACGTAGAGGCAGGCAGCCGGGGCTGAGATTTGGTTGGGTTTGCTTGACAGATCTGCTGATCTGTTTCTCTCTCTTGCTGATGCCGAGCAGTGTCGGATTATAGTAAAGTCCCTCTCTAGGGGGGAGTGGGTTTGAGCGAGTCTGTGGTCTCGGCCGCACACGTGGGCGGGCGGATCTCCCCCGCCTCTCCCCTCCCCTCTCACTCTCTCACACTGTCATCGCAGTGGCTTTCCTTGGACAGGTCCGCCGGCATCCTCATCACCATCCGCCAACACCGACAACCCCAACAAAGAGGAGCCTGCCAGCCGAATGGAGCTCTCTCGCCAGCACCTCTCCGGCAGCACATCCCCGGCGGCAGCTGCAACATCGCCCCGTTTTTAGCGAGTCAGGCAAGTTGGTGTCATGCACAGGATCCCTGGCCAGTGACTTATCCCAGAGGAGAGCAGGGGACACAATGTGCAGTGTTTAGAATTCAATATTGTGTATTTAGTCATGTGTGTGTGTGTGTGGAGAGAGGAAACAGCAGGTAACATTTTTTATATACTTAATTTTATTTAAAGCCACACTGTGTGGATTATATAACACGATCAGCTTTTTTTATCTTATTAATCGGTTGACTCGCTTTAAGTACACAGAATTTATGCTAATCTGCTACTTGAGAATGCATTGGAAAAAGCCTGTTTTCTGATTAAAGGCTGATAAAATGAACAGCTTTTCCCCCTGAGGATCCCCCCCCCCTCCTCTTCAGCCCTCCACGCGTTGTTTTTCCCCTTCTCGCTGTGGTCTTTTCTGGCTTGCACTGTCTTTTGCTTTCCCGATTGGTTGCGGTGTCAAAAGAAAAGCCAATCGGACCCCCTCCCCCCGCCCCCCTCCTTCAATGCAAATCATGCAAATTCAGGAAAATCCTGCTTTGCAAAAAAAATAACAGTTGTACTTTACAACGCAGTGGGGTTCTTCGCAGTATTTAGATTGTCTTTTTATTTGATCTGGAGTAGGGGAGGTATATGATCAAACAGTCGGTGCAAATATATATTGCATTCCGGGCCCATCACGACAGCTGTCGTGTTCATTCACTTCTGCTGAGCTCTTGTTTACCTCGGTCAAATTTAGCGACTGCGCCGCGGCCTTCCCTAAATAGGGCAAGCACTTGTCTTTGGGCAGGCAGGCTGCCGGGGGTCTGGGGGACTCGCCTTGCTCCTCGGGCCCTCCTCCAGCCACAACTGCAGACGTGCTGGGATTGCTTGGCCCTCACCAGCCGCCCCCTCCCCTCTCTCCACACACACACAGACGCCGCAGCCACTCCCGACTGACCGTCACCACAGTCAACGGGAATCCTGAAGGAAGCCCCAGGAGTGGCACACGCTGTTGTTGTCGTGTGGACGTGACCGTCTGAATCCAAAGTGGTCCACCGGCCATGTGTGTCTCTTATTTGTAGTTAATGGAGCTGGTCTCCAGGGCGGCTTTATTGCACTGCCCACAGCACACAATTGCGCTCGTTTGCACATTTTTAAGTTTTTTTAAAAATCTGCGACATTTCTGCTCTACGAGTCGCACCTTTAAGCATTATTTTACGCTGGGATCTGTTGGGGCTTTGATTTCCTGCTGTAAGTCAGTTTCCCCTTCACGTTGAATTTTCAATTTATGATGTTTAGCTATAAATTAGAAGCAGTTATTGGGTTGGTTGAATTTTCAATTTTTTTCAAGGTGGCATTTAACTCTGCTTAATCCGCAGACTGGGTGCTCTTAGGCAATGCGTTTATTTTTATAACCCATTCCTACAGACACATCCATCCTGAAACAGTGCTGCCAATGAATGGCCATGAGAAAGCCTTCGTGCCCGGGGTGCACGAGTTTCACACACAGGTTGGGGCTCTCTGCCTGGGTGCTGGGAGTGAGTGCTGATCTCTGCACCGTCTGTCACCGTTGCACCTTATAGTCATCATCATTCTGTATATTTTTGTTGTGTGTTGAAACTTTCATGCAAATCCTCGAGCAGACTTATGTTCCTGAACTGCAGCGAGCGTTATGGGACTTAACAAATAGCAGAAAGTCATCAATGTGCTTGGTCTCGACTAAGCAAGCATCTCTATGGTGAGTTTAAAGAAAATATTCTCAGGATGGGGGCGTCGCTGGCAAGGCCAGCATTTATTGCCTGTCCCGAATTGCCCCTGAGAAGGTGGTAGGGAGCCTTCTTCATGAACCGTTGCAGTCCGTGTGGTGAAGGGATTCCCACAGTGCTGTTAAATCGGGAATTCCAAGATTTTGACCCAGCGGCGTTGAAGGAACAGCGATATATATCCAGGTTGGGATGGTGTGTCTTGGAGGTGATGGTGTTCCCATGCCCCTGCTGTCCTTGATCTTGTTTACACAGACCCACTTTAAATGGAAGTCGTTCTGTGTAGGTTGGCCCCTGGCGCTATATAACCAGTCTATTTGTGGGGACATATGAACAAGTGGGTTTGCAGTTAAAAGTTGTAATTGCAATGCTGTGGGAAGGTCTGCAACGGCCAGCAATGTGACAACTGTCTTGCAGCACTGTGCAAGATGAGCTGAGTTCCCAGCCCACTCACGGCCGGAGTAGGAGGCTGAAGAGATCAAGCGCTATTAGAAGCAGTTGTTTCTGTATACCTCTTGAGACGGTACTGCACGTCACCCAAGGCAGCAGCCCTGCCTCATTTTTATTACAGCACGGCCACTAAAGCCTGGGCTGTCACCGGTGGTAACATTGTAATATAAATGCAGCATTAGGCGATGATTCATTAGTCTATGAAAGGAGCATCGTCGGTGTGAAAAATATGTTGGGTAACCTTTTTTCCTTTGCTTGCAAGCACACTGCATGAAGATGTAAATTACCTTGAAATGTGATAAAAAAAATAACACATGGGTCTCCCGGCTGTTCTTCTTTCGTAACAAAAGGATTTAGCAAACATCTCCCGTGAAGTCCATGCCCTTTCAAACCCGAGGAGTGTGAACAACGTGAAGGTTTCTACGGCTGTTCACATGTTCCTCGGAGAAAGTTGAGGAAATCAGAGTTCACCTCATTAATAAACGATCTCTGGATTCTAGCCACTTGTTTATATGTCCCCATAAATGGGCTGGATTCTATAGGCTTCTAGCTTATTATCAGATATGGTTCAGAAATGTAGGATACATATTGAAAGAAAATATTAACTTGTATTGATTGTTGCGAATAAGGAGCAACTGTCTCAATTTGCCTCATTATAGTTATTCTCTCTTTAGCTTCTTCATGCATACTTTATTCCCTGTAAGAAGTCACACAACACCAGGTTATAGTCCAACAGTTTTATTTGAAATCACAAGCTTTCGGAGAACTGCTCCTTCATCAGGTGAAGTGGAGAGATGCATAAAGACACAGCTTATATAGTCAGAGAATAATGCCAGATGATTACAGGTAATCTTTCTAACTGCCATTTATCACACCTCGGCAGAGAGATAATCACAGCAATCAAAGGTGTGAATGGTGTCCAAACAGGTTAGTCAGGAAAACATTACATCAAAGAACAATGAGGCGGGGTCACAAGGGGTCAAATGTTGCAGATGCCGGGGTCTGTATGAAAAACAAAAAACAGGCAAAAAAACATTTTTTTTGCTGGAAATCACAGCAGGTCCGGCCGCACCTGTGTAGAGAGAACAAGTCAACGACGACTCGAGTCTGGATGACCCTGCGTCAGGTGGGGTTACATGTAGTGTGACATGAACCCAAGATCCCGGTTGAGGCCGTCCTCATGAGTGCAGAACTTGGCTATCAGTTTCTGCTCTACGATTTTGCGTTGTCGTGTGTCTCGAAGGCCGCCTTGGAGAATGCTTACCCGAAGATCGGAGGCTGAATGTCCTTGACTGCTGAAGTGTTCCCCGACTGGGAGGGAACACTCCTGCCTGGCGATTGTTGCGTGGTGTCCGTTCATCCGTTGTCGCAGTGTCTGCATGGTCTTTATTCCCTGGCTGCAATCAGGTCAGCAATCTGCACCCAGGTCTCTACTAATGTTACTTTTAAGGGGGACATTTTGGTGTCCTGGAGCAGCCTGAGGTGACTCAATCTCTAATTTTAATCTTTTTTTTCCTCCCTGCCTGTGAGGAGATCCCTGACCTCTGCTTGGCTCAGTGGGTGAAACCACATACTCATGCTGTTACAAACCCACTTCCTGCCACTCCATGGTACAGCATGTCAGAATGCCAACGTGCGGTCCCACACCATACAAACAGACATCTGTTTAAGCAGCTCAGAACCTGGACTGTAGATTGGTGACTGCAGTTGATTGCTGGCATCTCCTTGTGAGGCTCCGTGTGACTGTCCAGCAGAGTAAACGTTACAGGAGTGCATCTCATTTTCTAAAAATTGCAGCTTGGCTATTGGTTCCATCTTAAAATGTGTTTTTTCTTTTTTTTAATTTATTTCAGCTCCTGCAGTTGAGGCTCTTCAGTTCTGAAGATTGACTTGATTCATAGAGGACGTTGGGACTGAACCTGTTTGCATGGCGTGGTTTGGGTTGCAGACGTTCATGTCATTTTGCCTGCATTTGGGCCTCGTAGTAGTAATGCTGCTCATGCATCCTCTTTATGTGGATGCAGGTACACCTGGACCTACAAGTTCTCCTAAGCAAAATAAATCCTGCGTGGGTACGTATGAATGCAGACAAGGAGTTATTTTGCCAATCTGGTACCCAGAAGACCCATCCATGGGGGATAAAATTGCCAGGGTTATTGTTTATTTTGTGGCGATGATCTACATGTTCTTGGGAGTCTCCATTGTCGCTGATCGCTTTATGGCATCTATAGAAGTGATTACATCACAAGAGAAGGAAATTACCATCAATAAACCTAATGGAGAGACGAGCACCACTGTGGTTCGAGTCTGGAATGACACCGTGTCTAACTTGACCCTTATGGCTTTGGGCTCATCGGCTCCAGAAATCATGCTTTCCCTAATTGAAGTGTGCGGCCATGGGTTTAAAGCTGGCGTGCTGGGCCCCAGTACAATTGTGGGCAGTGCTGCTTTTAATATGTTTGTCATTATTGCCATCTGTGTCTATACCATTCCCGATGGCGAAACCAGGAAGATTAAACATCTGCGCGTGTTTTTTGTCACGGCTGCTTGGAGCATTTTTGCCTACATCTGGCTGTACATGATTCTCGCCGTCATTTCACCGGGCATCGTGCAGGTCTGGGAAGGACTGGTCACCTTTTTGTTTTTCCCAGTTTGTGTCCTACTCGCCTGGATTGCCGACCGGAGGCTTCTCTTTTATAAGTACATGCACAAGAAGTATCGCACCAACAAGAATAGAGGCCTCATCATCGAGACCGAAGGCGAGCATCCCAAAGGCATCGAGATGGATGGCAAGCTGGTGAACTCGCACTTCATCGACGGGACGCTGATCATTTTGGAAGGGAAAGAAGTGGACGAGTCCCGCAGGGAGATGATTCGCATCCTTAAAGATCTGAAGCAAAAGCATCCTGAAAAAGACCTGGATCAACTGGTGGAGATGGCTAACTACTACGCTCTTTCCCATCAGCAGAAAAGCAGGGCCTTCTACCGCATCCAGGCCACCAGGATGATGACCGGTGCGGGCAACATCCTGAAAAAGCATGCGGCCGAGCAGTCCAAAAGAAGCGCGAGCATGCATGAGGTGAGGGCGGAAACTCCTGAAGACCTCTGCTCCTGCGTCTACTTCGACCCCTGCGCTTACCAGTGCCTGGAGAATTGTGGCGCCGTTTCGCTGACCGTCGTTCGCAAAGGCGGGGACATCTCCAAAACGGTGGTGGTGGACTACAAGACGGAGGATGGCTCGGCCAACGCCGGCGCAGATTATGAGTTTAGCGAAGGAACCCTGGTGTTCAAGTCGGGCGAATCTCAGAAGGAAATCACAGTTGGCATCATTGACGATGACATCTTTGAGGAAGACGAGCATTTCTTCGTGCGCCTTAATAACATCAGAGTGCTGGAACTGGAAGATACTCTCGAGCCAAATAACGTGCCCTATCCGAAAGCTTTAATCGTCTCCCCATTAGTTGCGACAGTGACTATTTTAGATGACGACCACGCGGGTATCTTTACATTTGAGAGTGATGTCCTCCATGTGAGTGAGAGCATTGGTGTGATGGAGGTGAAAGTGCTGAGAACATCTGGGGCACGCGGGACAGTCATTGTCCCCTTTAGAACAATAGAAGGGACGGCCAAAGGGGGCGGAGAGGACTTTGAAGACACCTATGGAGAGCTGGAGTTTAAAAACGACGAGACTCTGTAAGTAGTGCTCTTATCCCTTTTCTTTGGATGTCTGTGTTGGTGTGTAGTTGGAGAACTGACTATTAAATACCTATTTTGTTCAAAATGCAGAATTTACATCAATGGTCGGTCAGATTAAAGGAAGTTGCTGTTAAACAAGCCAGTGGAATTTGGGAAAAACTTGAAAGTGTGTTTTTCTTTAGATATAATTTTAACCCGTGTGATTTAGTACTTGCACAATGTTAAAACAAAACTTACTTTTGTACTTGAATGCATTGGTTTCATCCCTGGAGAGTCATTAATACCACAATACATTATTGCCTTTGTAGCACTTCTGTGGATTACCTACAAATGTACAAAACCTACATAAACGTTCATGACTGTTGGCTTGCTGGACCGCAAAGCTTACAATGAAAGCAAGATCACTGATTTAAGTAAAACACTGCTTAAGTATTCAAATGTTGTTTAGCTGGTAGGGTTGGGGGGAAACTTTTCCAATTAGACTGCATACCAGTCTGCAGCCTCCCCTTACTACATTTCTTACAGTGAACGCTACATGTCGCCAGATCTCTCCATAGGACCAAGTGCTGGAATCTGTTGATGACTAACAGTCAGGTTGCTCTTTCAGAGGGAACACGTCTCCAGTAAATAATCACATTCTTGCTATAATTTGTGTGTTTTTAAACAAGCTCCTTTTGCGTTGATATTGTTTTGCTATTCTTTATGAATCATTTAAAATATTAGGTTAAAAGTAAAGAAGTCTGTATCTAAAGTGGTTTAGTGGTGTGCAACGGATCATTGAGGTCTCCTCTTTTGCGACTCTTGTTGGAGTGGATCTGTCCATCTGGGTTCTCCGAATATATACAAGGGCCTGGTGTTTTGGCAGGATTTCTGCCGTGATATCAGCGTGATCTGGGTGGAATCTAATGAACTAGCGTTTAAGATTGGAATTTTAAGCGTAAGTCAGTTGCGCCCATTGTCACTTTTCGCCCACCTATCTGCGATCTTCTGGTCCGCTTGTTCGAAAGCCCATTCCCCCGAAGCAGTCCCCACCCACAAAACTGGCCGCGCCCACCCCCTGGCCGGTCGGCATGGCAAGTTTCCTCCAATTGCTCCCGTTCAGGGGTGTTTATCACATTGCGCCCAGGTACTTGGGCGCACAGGCACCTGTGGTCATATTAATCCAGCGTTAATCACCTGTACCTGCAGTGACCAGCAGTCAATTGAAGCCTGACCCTGTTGTGTCCTCCTACTGCTACTATAATGACTTTAAATTCAGTTTCAGTTAGTCTAAATTCAGTAAATTACGACAGAGCAGAACACACCTGTATGGCTTTAATTGAGTGCTGGTCACAGGTCTTGCGTACCAAGGGCAGATCAAAGCAGTTAAAGAAGCCAGTTAAAAAGTAAGACTGAGAGCATTAAATCAGTCAGTTGAAGAAGGGCTCATTTCCTGGCAATCCCACTCCTCTTTGTGATGCTGGAGAATTCCCAATTCCCGTCATGAATCGATTGCGGTCGATTATGCTGCTTGACTGCGCTGATTCATGGGAGATTTTACGTTCAGGTTTATGCTAATGAGTTTGCGCAGAAACTTGAGCACGTTGACAAAAATCGACACAGCGTCCAGCGCATACTGGGCGCATTTTGCCGATTGCGCCCCTAGCGGAATCTCCATGCCAAGCTATAGATTGTGCCATAAAAGAATGATCATCTCTGGGTCCCAGTATCTGAATATGGATATGATATTTTGATCAAGTAATCAGAGAAATTGAATGTAAATGGTTTTGTAATCCTCAGGTAAAAAGAAAGAATTAAATACTAAACATACAAGCTTATAATTCTTGGAAATATTGCTTAGTGGTACACCTCCCTTACTGACCTGGTCTAGCACATGCTGCAGTGTCGCTTTTCTTTGTTTCTACCGTTAATTATGTGGGGTCATAGGGCAAGAACAAGCAGCACTAGTTTAAGGATGTGTAATTAGAGTTCGACTCAGGAGGCATGTTTCTATGGACCTGCTGCCTTCTACCATATGAAAGGTGGGAATCCACCTGGAATACACTCCTTGCAATCCACCCTTCACACAGATGGCTAGAAACTGGTTTATTGAAGTGATTTGCATTACGTTATAATTTGCCCCTGAGAAAATAGGATTGGTAGTGAATCTGCTCTAAGTTTCTGGCCTTGCTCGTCCTGCTTGTCTCCTTAACAAATGACTCCAGTGTTTTCAGGAAGTGTTCTTACAGGGATTGTATCTATAAATAACTTTTGTTGAAATAAGAGCTTTTCAGTAATGAATTGATTTAAAGATGATCCAAACATTGCTCTCTGAATGTAGAATATTTAGTGATCGGTATCGCAAATATTTAATTGCAATTATTCTTCTTTGACAAGAAATAGTCATACATTCATGCATTGGCTTGTAGTTTGGTGTATGTATTAGAGAGCCAGCTGCACATAGTGGCTTACAGACTGCTCAGTGAACTGGTTCTGATAAGTCAATTGATGTGTGGTTCTGTTGCAGCAATATTGGATGTTATTAGCTGTGTCACCATAGCCTCATGAGCTTCCAAATATCTGTTTTGCAGATCAGCGTTGATATAAACAGTCCACTGGTTTTATTTACGTGCAGCACATCCATTGACTTATTTTACTGTTTGTTAAAAAATCCATGAAAATAGACCGTGTCGATTTTTTTTGTCGTGTGATTGAAGTATCCCTGGTCAATATAGATTAGCATTTCAAAGTGATGTTTGTAGTGCATTTACCCATTCTGGGTATTCTGAGGCGTCACGACAACTTAAAATGGGTCCGTGCAAAATCGGTTTTAATACAGGAAGAAGGTACATCAGGCTCAAAGATAATTTGAACTATTTACTGCATATAACAGTGCTTTGTGAGACCTAATTAGTAGCTATGTGGGGATTTAAAAAAGTTCCATGGGTGAATGAAAGGATGTTCAGAATTTTGATTTGCAGTACAGAGCTTGAGGTAACAATATCTAACTATTCTGTGCTAATCCACTCCTGCATCAGTGGGAACTGTAAGGCTTTTGAAAGGGTGCAAAGGTTGAAATTTGTGAATAGAAATGTTTGTCGCTATTGAAGTACTCACACGTAAAAAAAACACAAAAGTTATTGGGGGAAAAGAAATGGATTCTGCTTGTAGGCTGCATTTGAGTTAGCCCAGCATTAGAGTTAACAGTTTAGACTGTTCTGCTTTCACAACCTCTCACTTTTCTGACTGTCCTGGTGATACATCAGTGTTCCAGTGAAGGGGCAGTGAGAGGAAGCTTCATGGTGCCCTCCCAAATCTGCAGCGAGTTTTGAGCTTGGATAGAAAGGTTTATTGAAACAAATGCCTCTTAAAGTAAAAAGTACTACCTAACATCCCCATTGAATCTAATCTCAAACTTGATGGAAGGGAATTTTAACCTGAAAACAATGGGTGGGTTGGGGGTGGGGGGTAAGTTAAAGTATTAAAAATCTAAATCCCCACCCCAACCCATCCACTTTTGGCTTTTACTCAGGCGGAATGGTGGGCGGGCTGCCAACCCGCTGCCAGGAGGTAGGTTGGCATTTTAAATATTATAATGAGCCCTGAAATCTCTGCTTTAACCTGCTGTGATCCCTGGCCTTGGGATTCCCGGTAGCTGCAGCGAGGTGAGCACAGCCTCGGGGAGCAATCCTTGTGGGTCGGGAGGAGCAGGAGTGCTTCCACCTGGCCCCCCAAGCTCAACCACCATCAGCCCGCCCCATGCAAACACCCCCCGGGGTCAGAGATCGGAATTCCCCCGGGTTCAGGGATCAGAACTCCCCCCCCCCCCGGGTTCGAGGATCGAACCCCTCCTGCCCAAAATGTCAATCAGGCTGGTTTCAGGGCAGGGAACCTTTCCGTGACGTAACACGCACGCTGTGGAGTTAAAACTTCCTGGTTTCCCGAGGTCGACCAGCCCCCCAGCTTCGGGCGGTCAGAAATTTCAAAATTACGGCCGATATCGCTAAGCTATAAGATCTATATCATCTCCATATCTTTTTACTGGCTCTCTAGATTTGAGCATGGGGTTCAAAATTCAATTCAGCTTGAACCCAGTAGGCGAATGAGGTCTATGAAAAACTCATTTAAATTCTACATCCAGCAACACAACAGCAAGGTACCCTAACAAAGTCCCTCAACACTGTACACTACTCAGACCCATGAAGGAAGTCATGTTTTTTTTTGAGGAGCAAACTGTGATCTATTTTAGCACTGTGTAAAGTACGTGGAATGGCCAAGTAAATAGAAAATCTGATAATCGATCAAGTACTTGTAGGCAACAGACTTTATTAGAATCATTGGAGAGCCAAACACAAAACAAATAATTGGAAGTTGACTTTAACCCAAGTCTGTCCTTGGAGTACCCATGAGCATCAAATTTGGGAGCCAACAGGGCCAATGGCTATTTTATAGTCCAACAGAGTTAAAATGGTGATATTAAGGATTCAACCAACTGACTGGAAGAACCAGGAGAACTAGTTGCGATGTGCTATTATAATATTTGCTGAAGGGTTCGAGTGATGGTTCAATCATGAAAGGCACCTTCCAGTGTGGAACTCAGGCACATATACTAGGAAGCTCCAGATTTGACCTTTGGCCTTTGCTGGTTTTGTTGATCTCAGCCGCAGTAGTTGTAGGGATGTTAGAATTAACCTCTGGGCTAAGAAGGGGAAAGGTTAGCCAGGGTTCCCATGCCAGTGTCCCCTGCTAGCAAGTACATGTGTCATGGAATGAAGTCAGGATCAGGCTCAGCTTTAATGCTGCCCACAGCTGAATGGCCTGCCAACACTCATTAACTGGACGTACACATGAAGAATGCCCACTGGGTGAGCTATCAGAGGGCAGCTGCCACATATGAAACTGGGGGGGGGGAATTTTTTGGGGGCTCAGCGGGTGCATTCAGTGGCGGGTCGGGTGGGAGATTTTTTTTTTCTGACAGCAGGTTGAGAACCCACTGTTTACCTGCTGCCACGTGACTTTCCCAGATGTCGGGTCTGTCAACGCTGAACAGACCCGACATGCAGCACCGGGGGTGGCAATTTAGTTCATTACGACCTTGTTAAGAGCCCATACAAAAGTATTTTGAGCTCACCTTAACATTTTACGATTTCACCCACTGGATCCACGCTGCTCGGGGATCACGTCAGGTAAGCAGGTCGGGAGTTGAATGACCATGGAATCATCTCATTACTTGACAGCTGCAAATGTGCTATAAATGCTCCCATCTCACAGCTGTTCACTTTCCAAGATCAGAAGCTGTTGCCTACTACAATTGGAAGACAGATTGAGCTTTATGCAGGTTGCAAGTGTTTGGAGCAAACTCTTTATCCTATGTCACCTCACTGGAACAACTTCTCTCACCATTGACAGATCGCTTCTGTCATCTCAAGTTCACGACTATCTAGTACATCAGCATCGGCGCCCTTGAAACTATCTCACCTTGGTCCTCAGAATCTCACCACGATCAGCCCCAACACCAGCAGTACCAACAACAACATCAACCTTTTCCGCAATCAACTGGTGCTGCACAGGACAGAGGGCATCAGCACCTGACCACATTGCTGCCCGGGACGCCAGGGATGGCCTCACCATGGCGAGATTTACTTCACTTGACACTGTACACCCTGGCTGCCACATGATGCGCTAGGTTGGCACCACCCCACACCAACATCATAAAGCATCCCTACAATGCCCAAGTCATTCCTTTCACACTCGTCACCATTGGGGGGGGGGGGTTACCCTTATGTCGCACCATTCACTGCAACTCACTAAGCCACTTCCAAAGGTGCACACAAATCTGTCCAAGAACATAAAAGTGTTGAAAATAAAGGTTTCAGTGTTTGACAACACATTAACAGAAACTTTACATGAACTTTGGCTAAAACACACAATGCCTACCCTTGTGTGTTAGTTGGTATGATTGGACTAGGATGAGGGTGAGTGTGAGGGGTGTTTAGTGAGATGGTGAAGTGATAATGTAGATAGGGAGGGATGGGTGGAGGTGCAAGGTAAGTTGGTGTGAGTAAGGATGTGCAGGAGTAGGGTAGGGAAGGCAGAGTGATGGGGATGTGATGAGTGGCACAGCAGGATGAAGTTGAGTGTGGCTTTGCAGTAACGTTTCATGATCTACTGAGATAATTGAAAGGTTTGTGCCACTGCAGCCTGGTCCTCCTGACCACATCCCTGCTTGTGCCCTCCTGTGCAATATGCAACCAAGCTGCGTTGATCTCCTGGGGAGGTGTCTTCCGCCCATTGGAAGGGAAGAGAACCTCCCTGTGTGCTGTGACTCCCTTTAAAGAAACCTACTGATGACGTGTCATCAAATGATGTCATCAGACCTGCTTCCTTCAATTGGCCGGCAAACATGCTGGGCGGGCTTAACAAGCCCAATCAACGAAAAATCATTCTATGCAGCGGGTTGGAACCAGCAGCGGGGTCGGGGCCTGCCACCGACTTTGCCCGCCCCGGAGCCGCCGAAGTTGGGGAAATTGCGGCCTGTATCTCAGCATTAGTCAATGCCTTTGGGAGAGAATTCTGCAGCAACTATTCATGGTAGGTGGTATGGAAACCATAGCTCATATGTTTAAATATTGGGTGGAGACACTTTGATACTGTATATGCCCTGGAGTAAACATATTGGCCCAGAAATTCAGGTAGGGGACTTCCGCAGGTGCAAGCCTCCGACCTGCACTTACCTTGCGCGCCGGCATTTGAGCTGTGAGCCCCCGAGGAATTGCGATCCTGGGCCTCCTCCAACTGCCGGCGCACAGTGCTTGCGTATCCCAGGGGCGCAGTTAGTTCGATGCATCCCCTGGGATCACGTGGGCCATGGAGAGCCAGTGGTAGCAGGGAATGCTTCATTTATAAGTTTGACAGGAAGGGCTGTCAAACCTATAAATACTATAAGCCCCAAAACATCACTAAAACCTCAAATAATTTTTTTTTTAAATCACATTTTTAAAATAAACTATAAATTACATGAAATAACTATTTTAAACAATAATTTAAATTTTTGAAAAAATTAATTACATTTTCTAACGGGGCTAAAAATAAACTTACCTTTCTTTAAAGTATTTAAAAATAATAAACCTGTGGAAAAAATGTTTTAATTTTAATTAATTCACCACTTACCTTGTTAAAAGCAGGCCTTGTGACTGCTTTTTACATGTCTAACTTCTGGAGACTTACCCTCCTGGAGAAACCTGGAAAAAAACATAAGTTCAATGCGCACACGCTGCCTCTCCCGCGTTCCACTTCTTAACCCCTTCTTTCAGGGGAACGGAAGTGCATGCACGAAACCGGCACTTCCATTGGGCTTACGGGTGAGTACCCCTTGCGTACTCAGCCGTGGAGACCCGAATTTCTAGGCCATAAAAAATAAATAACTTTATAGTGATTTCTGTAGTCCACCATTCTGAAAAATGGTGGCTGTGATTAGAGCTGGCTTTATTGAGTCTACTGCTATTTTGCACTTCAGGAACAAAACTAACAAATGTTGATTTAGATTGGACCAGAGGGTAATGTGGGAAAAAGTCAGAGTAGGTTGAAACAGGATTCAGATAATGGACCTGAATGGGAGGAACAGCCATTCCCCATTCCTACTTTCTCGTGCTGAAATTACTTAAAAAATGTAACATATTAAAGGGAAATTAACAGCCATATTTGAAGAGGACTCTTTAAAAGTCGACTGTTGACCGTGTGTATTTTGAAGTTATAGCGTACTGTAGCGTACTAAAATTTTTAAGCTAAAATTTTTAGCTTACAGCTCAAACAATATGTTACTGCACGCTGACTACACTATCACAGTATTTGGTAAAGCTCTACTGTGCTGTTGCTTCCATGCTTTTGGAAATTGGAAACAAAGGAAACAATTTTACATCTCAAGTAGAAACATCTGCCAGATTTTGTTTCATTCACATTTTCTTATGTAGATCAAGGTTTTTGAGAAGTTTTGCATGACTATTGCCAGGTGACCTTCTCAAACTGTAGATACTATACTGGAATTCATGATCGATCCAACCATATGTCCAAAAATCCAATACACGGTTGACATTCCAATTTTGACACCGCAGAAGGGATCAATAATGCTCAAAATGGACAGCCTGCCGATTATATTGAAAGTAAAGATTTATGCAGTATTGGTGTTGGATGCTATTAAAACATTTAGGAAACAGTAAATCAAATCATATGTACAAAGCACTGCTAAAGATATCTAGAGGCAGGACATCATCACTGCAGCAGGATTTTCCTCATTTGAACTCTTCAGTCTCTGAAATTCGTGGGGTGGTCTTGGGGAGCAGATTTGGGTGGAGTGGAACTTTTGCCCGCTCACTGCTGACATTCCTGACCCTGTTTGAATTCCCAGGGTCAGCGTCATTTAAATGTTTTGGGTGGGCTTCTGCACCATTTCTGGTGAAACAGGGATGCCTACCTGAGTAGGGAGATGGAGGGAAGGAATTTCACCGTGGCACAGGCTCCCATTTCCACCTGCTGCCTTTAAATTTTGAGATTCCTCACCCCTATACCCACAGCCCAAGCAAGACTGGACATCAGGGCCTCTCAGGTGCCTCTGGTGTCCAGCTTTTCCAATTAAGTAAATACATCATAAGACGTTCCCTCATTTACATTGGCCATGTTTTTGGCAGCGCTCAGCGGACAGGAAGAGTGGTGGATCAGTTATGAACCCGCTGTCAAAATGTACACACCTGCATTTCCCGATGTCAGGTCTGCCAGCGCTGAGCAGACCCGATAGGCAGCGGCGGGCAAGGCAATTCAAATCATTCGTGGCTTGTTTACAGCCACTTAACAATGCTTTTTTCGCCAGCTTTTTGAATTTGACAGGTCGCCCACTGGTTTCCCACTGTGCCTAGACCTCGTCAGTGAATCTGAGGCAGGAGGTCACTTGCCATTGAATCAGCTGACGAGTTGACAGCTTCAAATGTCAAGTCAAAGCTCCCAGCTGATTGAGAAATGTTCCCTTAACAACTAGCCTCTTTAAAGTGCATTTCTACTACAGATTCAGAATGCTGCAAGTCTTTACACAAGTCTCCATCCAGTCTGACCTCGTAACCTCTCCCGCCATTGATAGATCGCTTCTGTCATCTCTACTTCACTTCCCATCTATTCCATCAGCATGGGTGCACTTTATACTCTCTTACCTTGGTCCTCCAAATTGGACCACGATCAGCCCCAACACCAGCATCAACAGGCACACCAGCAGCACCAACAACTACACCAACCTTCTCCGCAATCACCTGATGTTGCACAGGACAGAGGGCATCAGCACTCAGCCACATTGCTGCCCGGGATGCCAGGGATGGCCTCACCATGGCCACATTTACTTCACTTCATGTTGTACACCCTGGCTGCCACATGATGCACCAGGTTGGCACCACCCCACACCAACACCATAAAGCATCCCTACAATGCCCAAGCCATTCCTTTCACACTCATCACCATTGCGGGGGTACTGTTATGTCTCACCATTCACTGCAACTCACTAAGCCACTTCCAAAGGTGCACACAAATCTGTCCAAGAAGGCAAAGTGTTGAAAATAAAGATTTCAATGTTTGACAGCACATTAAAATAAACTTCACATGAACATTGGCTAAAACACACAGGGCTAGATTTTCAGTTGCTTGCGCCAGCAGTTAGCGCCTTAAGAGAAGTGATTTCTGGGCGCTATGCGTGTAGCGCCCGGGCGCAGCGCAGTTTGCGCCTCGCCCCACATTAAGTTGGCCGTTAGCGCCGGCGCAAAGTTTAGCGCCCGCCCGGATGCGCGCGCAGAAAATGACGTCACATCCTCGTGCAACGCCCTTTGGCCGCCCCGATTCCAAACTTCAGTCGCACCGCCCCATTGTGCGGCTGGCGGCCGGAGCGTTTGAAAAAAGGAACGCAACACAACCAGCGCGGGCCCCGGGGGGCGCAAATTAAAGGGGACGTGCCCTCCAGTATAAAGGCCAGCCATTTTTCAGCAAACACTCTAGTGCAACGCATTACTGGACACACAACAAGGAGGATAGCTAACTGGTTTCAAGCAGCAACAGCTCAGGTATTTTTGGACTCAGGCCAGAGCGCTGCAAGTGGCCTTTTGGAAATTTGAGTGTTTGCCAGGATTTGATGGGGGTTGCATGGGGTGCCAACGCGGAGCTGCAGCGCCATGTCCGTAGGGCTCGCAGACGCATTGTGAGAGGGGCAGCCCTGGCTAGAGGGAGAGGGGGCTACAGGCGTCGGCCACGTAGGCCTTACCCAGTCAGGTTATACCGCCAGCAGCGCTCCTACCTAAACATGAGTGCCGCGCGATGTGTTAGAAGGCTCCGATTCCGAAAGGAGGTGATTGCAGAGATCTGCCACCTGCTTCGCAGAGATCTGCGGCCAAAGCTCAGGTGCAGGACGTCTCTGTCGGTGGAAGTGAAGGCGACGGTGGCATTGAACTTCTATGCCACCGGCTCCTTCCAATCCGCTGCTGGGGACATAGCAAACATCTCCCAGTACGGCGCGCATCGCTGCATCCGCCAGGTGACCGAAGCACTGTTCAGAAGGAGAAGCCAATTCATCTCCTTCCCCATGGCCCTGGAGAGCCAGCATCAGCGCGCATTGGGATTTGCCAGACTCGGGGACTTCCCCTTGGTGCAGGGCGCCATTGACCATACGCATGTGGCTTTGCGGGCCCCTCTGGAGCATGGCGAGCAGTATCGCAACAGGAAGGGCTACCATTCTCTGAATGTGCAGCTGGTGTGTGACCACAAGCAGCGCATCATGGCTGTCAATGCCAGCTTCCCAGGCAGCAGCCACGATGCCTTTATCCTGCGGCAGAGTACTGTGCATGACATGTTCGAGGCACAGCCTCCCCCAAGAGGATGGCTACTCGGGGACAAAGGCTATCCTTTGTGTACCTGGCTCATGGCCCTGCTCCGCGCGCCCAGGACCGCTGCTGAAGAGGCCTACAACGAGAGCCATCAAACCACCCGCAACATCATTGAGCAAACTATTGGGGTCCTCAAGCAATGGTTCCGCTGCCTTGATCGCTCCGGAGGAGCTCTCCAGTATTCGCCGGACCGGGTCTCCCAATTTGTGGTAGTTTGCTGCGTGCTACACAACCTGGCTCTCCGCAGGACTCAGGCACTGCCACCTGACGTTGGAGCAGCACCTCAGGAGGAGGAGCAGGAGGAGGAGGAGGAGGAGCAGGAGTACGTTCCCAGGAGGGAGCGACCAGGGCCAAGGGCTGCGCGACGCCACCTTATTACACGGTACTTCTAAGCCCCCTGTCAGGGAATGCCTTGGGGCCATGAGGGAAGATGAATGCAGCCGCTCCGCAAGCCCTCAGCCGGTGAAGCCAACAAACACTAAGAAGAACAACCATGGAGACTGCATGAATAAAGATAAATTTTTATTACACAAAAATGAAAACCCCTTCCCACATGAATCCCCAAAAACAATCAACGGGCCCAACAAAAAGCCCAACAAACGACTCACTCCCACAAACTGGGGAGGAGTCACTCCACATTTGTACAACCCGGGCCTCAACCTCGGCCTAACGCAAAAAAAAAGCCCACGAACCAAACAACCATGGGCAAAAGAAAGATGGCCACCGCCATATAAAACGAAAGCTGGCCACACCCTCTACTGAGTGGCCCGCGAGGGCAAGACCTTGCCCAGCCTTTTGCCTCCCCTGCCCGGCCTGCTGCTCCTTCGCAAGCTCTGCCCAGTGGCTGCTGCGAGGCTGGGGGAAGGTGCCTGAGGCTCAGATGTCCTTCCGCCAGATGCCGCTGGGGGGCGGCCTACACGGCCTTTGGGCCTCGAGGGGCCGTCTGCTGAGTGGCGCACCTGAGCCTGGCCAACATCAGCTCCAGCCGCTTGCCCTTGACGCCCCAGTGGGGGAATGGCGGCGACGGATGGCGCAATGTGGGCCAGCTGGCGTCTGGGATGGGCTGGCTGGTGCTGTGGCGCGCTGGCACTCGGCCGGGCCCGCACTGCAGGATCCGCAACAATCAGCCGAGGGGCGGCTCGCTGGGATGCTCCAGCGCGGCGGCTGCCCTGGCGATGCCTGCCTGAGACAGCGCGTGTGGCAGCAGTGAGTGCCCCTGTTGTCCTGGTGTGCGCCCGCATCACACCCGCCAGGGTCTTGACGGCATCAGTCAGCATGCGGCCACTCGCGGCAGTTGCTGCCCCGAACTCGCGCACACTGGTCGCCAGCGACTTGATGGCCTCAGGCATGCGCCCCACCACGCTCATGAGCTCCGTGTGGCGCCGGTCCGAATCCTCGGCCATCTTATCCAGCTTCCGCACCTCCTCCGAGGTGAAGGTGTCCGGACTGGAGTCGCGACTCTCCCGCTGGGGAGGAGGGGGCCGAACTAGGGGAACCTTGCCACGTTGGTGGCGGCGAGTGTGCCAATCAGCAGCACTCCCCTCTGATCCTTCCCCCCTTTGGGGGGAAGGCCGCGGGCCACGCGCACGGCTCCTGGGTGGCTGGACGCCACTGGTCCCAGAAGCTGCATTCCCCTGCGACAGTTCCTCCAGGCACTCGTCCAGTGAGGACGTGTCAAGCCTTTCGTCCTCTCCGGCGGGACCTGAGTGTTCCCCCGATGGTCCGGCTTGCTCCTCCTCCTCCTCCTCCTCCTCCTCCTCCTGCTCGGAGGGGCTGTCACTGGCAGCTTCAGGGTCCTGGTCGTCACCAGCTGAAAGCAGGAATGCACAAGAGTAGCTTCAGAGTGAGGAGACGGCGTCAGCGAGGGAGTTAGGACTGGTGGCATTCAGCGCATTGGTGGGACAGTGGCAAAGGAGGTAGCTCGGATGCGCAATTGCGACGCGAGAGGGCCAAAAGGCGAGGTCCTTACCATTGCCGGGCAGTGGAGGGTCGGCTACTCCGCACGCTGTGCGCACGATCAGACGGGCTCCCATGAGCACACACACGCGCTCCTCCAGCCGAGTGAGCTTCTGCAGCTTTGCGCGGCCTCCCCTGGCCCTGGCACGGGCCTGGCGATTATACGCAACTTTAGCCTGCAAGAGAAAGGACGGGCTGTAAGTGCGCAGTGTCGCCCTGATGTAGTGTGCACTGCCTCCCATGGTGGAATAGCTTGGCCAGAGTGTAGCCCTGATGTAGTGTGCACTGCCTCCCATGGTGGAATAGCTTGGCCAGAGTGTAGCCCTGATGTAGTGTGCACTGCCTCCCATGGTGGAATAGCTTGGCCAGAGTGTAGCCCTGATGTAGTGTGCACTGCCTCCCATGGTGGAATAGCTTGGCCAGAGTGTAGCCCTGATGTCATGTGCACTGCCTCCCATGGTGGAATAGCTGGGCCAGAGTGTAGAGTGCAGAATGGCCAATTGATGCTCATGACTGTCCCAATGCTGCTGGCTGAGGGCTGGCCATTAGGACTTTCAGCTCCCTTTGCCCATCATGTCAGGTGTACATGCAAGAATGAGGAGGCGACTGGAAAGGGTACTCACCCTGACAATCCTGGTCAGGTCGTTGTATTTTTTACGACATTGTTTGTGGGTCCTGGGGGCATTGCCGGTGAACGTCACCCTCTGGGCGATCTGCTTCCAGGCTCTGGTGTAGTCGTGGTGGTTTGGATTCCTCCCACTCTCTGGGAACAAGATCCTGCGCCTCTGCTCCAGAGCTGTGACCATTATGTCCAGATCACCCTCTGAGAAGCGCAGGGCACGCTCACGGGCCTTCTCTGGCGTTGCCATGACTCCCTGGGGCTGAGCAGCAGTGTTGAGGCCTCTTTGCAAGGCTGCAGTGTGCAGGGCGTGGCAGCAGACCAATTCGTCCCTTCCCCCTTTAAGAGCTGGTCGGCGCCACAGGGCCTGCTGTCAGTCAAAAAATGACCGCACCCGCGCTGCGCCCCGCCTGGGCGCTATCCCTCTGGACCGCCGGCTTAGCGCCTAAAGATAGTAGTGGAACGCCTCTTTTAGCACTCCAACAACCTCTTAGGGCGAAGCCACTGAATTTCCGGCAACGGGGCGCTACTTTGGGGCGGGCGCTAACTTCGGGCGGGCGCTAAGGTTAGCGCCCCAAAACTGGCTATACTGAAATTCTAGGCCACAATGTCTACCCTTGTGTGTTGTTAGAACATAAGAAACAGCAGCAGGAGCAGGCCAATCGGCCCCTCGAGCCTGCTCCACCACCCAATAAGATCATGGCTGATCTGATCCTAACCTCAAATCTTCTATCACTCTGCATCCACCCGAACCCATGTGATCTCCCGGGAGAGGCAAAAAAACAGATAAAGACCCAATGGCCAATTTGGGAGAAAAAAATCTGGGAAATTCCTCTCCGACCCATCTAGGCGATCAAAATTCTTCCAGGAGATCATTCTGTCCCTATATTTTCTACAGTACTTACCTTCTGTAAAGGCGATCGCCACCCCAGCCAGGAACAGGAATAAAACCATCTCCTGAAATCTAACACAGAATTAGAACACAGTAGGAGCAGAACCAGGCTACACGGCCCCTGGGCCCACTCCACTACCCATGGGGCCATGACCATTCCGAACCTAGACTCATGTCCAATTTCCTGCCCGCTCCCCGTAACCCTTAATTCCCTTTACTTCTAGGAAACTATCTATTTCTGTTTTAAATTTATTTAATGATGTAGCTTCCACAGCTTTCTGGGGCAGCAAATTCCACAAACCTACCACCCTCTGAGTGAAGAAGTTTCTCCTCATCTCAGTTTTGAATGAGCAGCCCCTTATTTTAAGATTATGCCCCCTAGTTCTAGTTTCACCCATCATTGGGAACATCCTCACCGCATCCACCCGATCAAGCCCCTTCACAATCTTATATGTTTCAATAAGATCGCCTCTCATTCTTCTGAACTCCAATGAGTAGAGTCCCAATCTACTCAACCTCTCCTCATATGACCACCCCCTCATCCCCGGGATTAACCGAGTTAGTTGGTATGATTGAACTAGGATGAGGGTGATTGTGAGGGGTGGCTAGTGAGATGGGGATGTGATAATTTAGATAGAGAGGGATGGGTGGAGGTGCAAGGTAAGTTGGTGTGAGTAAGGATGTGCAGGAGTAGGGTAGGGAAGGCAGAGTGATGGGGATGTGATGAGAGGCACAGCAGGATGAGGTTGAGTGTGGCTTTGTACTAGCATTTTGTGATCTACTGAGATCATTGAAACATTTGCGGCACTGCACCCAGGTCCTCCTGATCACATTCCTGCTTGTGCCAACCTCTGCAATGTGCAACCAGGCTGCGTTGATCTCCTGGGGAGGTCTCTTCCGCACATGGAAAGGGAAGAGAACCTCCCTGTGTGCTGTGACTCCCTTCATAAACATGGAGGGAGTCATGGGAGAGCCTGGGTGCAGCCCTGCACATCTGTGCTGTGCTTGCAGCACGTCAGTGCTGTAGAACACTGACAGCACAAATGTCAAAGTAAATTTGGCCATGGTCCCTTTAAGGAAACCGGTTGATGACGGACCCGCTTCCTTTGTTTGGCTGGCAAACTCGCTGGGTGGGCTTAACAAGCTGAATCAGAGGAAAGTCATGTCAGAGGCCGGGATGGAGACAACAGCGGGGTCGGGACCCGCCACGGTAGGGAAAATCACCGCCAATGTACCTGTCCATTTGTGAGTTGGTGCATTTTGGGACTTAAATTTTTTTTTACTCGTTTACAGGATGTGGGCGTTGCTGGCATGGCCAGCATTTATTGCCCATCTCTAACTGCCCTTGAGATGGTGGTGGTGAGCCACATTCTTGAACCACTGCCGTCCTGTGGTGAAGTTACTCCCACAGTGCTAACTTTGTCATAGCGGTTTGGCACAAATGAGTGACTTGCTTGGCCATTTCAGAGGGCAGTTAAGAGTCAACCACATTGCTGTGTGACTGGAGTCACATATAGGCCAGACCAGGTAAGGACAGACAGCAGGTTTCCTTTCCTGAAGGACATTAGTGAACCAGATGGATTATTACAACAATCTGGTAGTTTCATGGTCACTATTACTGATACTAGCTTTTTAATTCCAGATTTCTTTGAATTAACTGAATTTAAATTCCCCAGCTGCTATGATGGGATTTGAACTCATGTCTCCAGATTATTACTCCAAACCTACTGGAGTTATTAGTCTCGTAACATAACCACTATGCTACCATACCCCCAATCAAGATTGTTTTCAAATCTGCTGGGACATACCTCAAATTCCAGTCACCTGGCTGCCAATGCACTGGAAAATCTCCCTCTCCAGCCCTGGTAATTCTGGGGCCTTTTAATCCAATATTGGTTCTAAAGAAATTGATTTATAATCTGAATGGGTTCCTAGATTCACAATTCTCAAATCTTTCAGCAATGACTGTGAGAATTGTTTCCAAGTTCTCTTCATACCCATCCATATTTAATTCAGTTACAGTAATATTTTGTCATTTTAGGTTACCACCCCATTAAGAGTGCAGGCAACTGTTTACTTGGCAAACAAAATCTTTATTAATCTATGCACTAAGTTCTATTATGGTATGAAGCTACCATTTAGAGGCAGATAGACAAAAGTGATTTGTTTGACTGAAATGCTGGGTTTTGGAAGGGGCATCGTTATCCATGGAAAACAACTTCGCGGATAAAGTACACCGTTTTAACTATATCTTGTATGGCGTTGTCCTAGAAAAGCCAATAACAATATTGTGAGATATTGTCCCAGAACTGTCCCCTCAACAACTGCCATCGTAGAGGGCTTTATGGGTAGACTGACTATTCCTGGAACTGACCCGATGTACATAGGCCCAGAAATTCCATACCTTATCGCCACGAGTTACCGCCGCAATCCTGATGAAAAATGGCAGCCGCCACTCTAATGCCCTTCTCTGGCGCGGGACTCGGTGGCCGCCATTTTGGTGAGGAGCGCTGGCCCTGGAGATGCAAATACAGAGAGCGTGATGTCAGTCGGCATGCAACGCTGACTTAACGTCACGCTCTGCGAACTTTGAACTTAGCGTTGAGTTTAGCGCTGGGTCCTAAGCTTGCTCTGAAAAGTGCGTGTGCAGCAGACTGACAGAGACACTGTCAGTACTTCTTAAAGGGACACACACATCTTTTAAGTAAGTTTGCATTTATGCTTTTGGACTGGATTTTTAAAAATTTTAATGAAGTAGTGGCTTGGTGCAATATATGTTAAAAAACTTAAGTGTGCAGGGAGTGCTGCTGGACCATTGCGAGGCCTCGGATGGTAAAGGAAGGCCTCTGAGAAGACAGAAAATGCTGGAAATACTCAGCAGGTCAGGCAGCATCCATGGAGAGAGAAACAGAGTTCATGTCTTAGGTTGAAATGCTGCCTTACCTGCTGAGTATTTCTCGCATTTTATGCTTTTATTTCAGATTTCCAGCATCTGCTTGCAGAGGGAAGAGGAAGATACAGAAAAGGAAGATGCAGAAAAGGAAGATGCGGAAAAGGAGGAAGCAGATGGAAGGATGCAACCCAGACAGCCCCTTTCTTCCCGGGATATCCAGGATAGAATTATCTGCCTGCGATCCCAGTGACCACAACCCCAATTCCCCTTTCAACTTTTGTCCCACATCTTACATTCCCTCTGTTACAGACTGTGGTGTATGTAACCTGTTCCACCTTATGAGAACTTAAGCCTGTTCCACCTTAAGAGATGTACTACTTTCTCTGGCTGCTGTATACGTAATACCGGTGGTGACCACCGGTATATAAGTACTGTGTAGTGATATTGCTGTTAGTATAGCCCTGACCTCCAACTAGTAAAGACCTGTTGAAACGTTATTCTTGTAGTCTGTGTCAGTAATTAATCTTAAATACAACTAGAACACACAGACTTAACAGTGGCGATGAGTCCGATTCTTACCCTGCGGCAGTTTATATCCACGGCGGCTTCGTCCACAGAACGGGCGTCGAAGAGAGGCATCCACCCTCATCACCCTGCTGGAAGACACGTCGCGCGGCAGGCATCGAGAACCCGGAGTGCAGAAGATATCCTGAACTCGAAGCCTCCATCAGCGGCAGTCAGCTATCTTCCTTCTACCTCGGTGGTGGGTAAGCCGGTCAGCGACGCGAGCAGAAAGTCGGCCGCGTTGGCTGTACAGACGGGGAGGGAAGACAGACGAATAAGGGCGGTGAGATCGATCGCGACCGGAGATAAGGGCCGGGCCGCATTCGGGCCAAAAGGCGCAGCGCGGGGACATCGATCGCGGCTGGTGATAAGGGCCGGGCCGCATTCGGGCCAAAAAGGCGCAGCGTCTGGGGCGACTGAAGGCGCGAGAGCCGCGGTGAAGGCGAACGCAGCCGGTGCTAATAACCGGGCTGCAAGAAGGGCTGCGAGGCGCGACATCAGGGAAGCGCGAATGCCCGAGGGAGCCGCGGTGAAGCGGAGACAGCGTCGGGGGAGTTACTAACCGCTGGGAAAGGGGAGCAGCAGCGGCACGCCAAACGCCATTGCAGCCAGCGGGTGAAGAAGGCGAGCGCGGGAAAGACCGCCAAGCGCGGGAAACCGCCATTTTGTAGGCGGAGGACGAAGACAAGAGCGGGAAGCCGCCATCTTCGAAAAAGGGAAATCACTAAAAAAATTAAAAAAAATTGCAACGATGCCTAAACATGGGAACATTAATACCTTTGATAGCGACATTGAAGATTGGGCCACGTATGTAGAACGCATACAAAATTATTGTAAAGCAAATAAAATCCCAGATGATGAGAAAGCACTAACTTTATTAAACTTAATGGGTGCGAAGACATACGGGCAATTGAAACACCTTTTATCACCAGATGAACCGGCGGAGAAGACGTTCGAGGAGATTGTTACTGTCCTGAGAAATCATCTAAACCCCACGCCGCTGATGCTAGCGGAACGATTTAAATTTTACAGCAGAAAGCAGCTGAAAGGTGAAAGCAATGCTGAATATTTAATGGAATTGCGTAAGCTAGCAAAGTACTGTCAGTTTGGAACGGGACTAACAGATGCGCTAAGAGATAAATTTGTGTGTGGATTATTAAAAGAAGATACACAAAAGCGACTGCTCGAGGAGAATGAGCTGACGCTTGAGAAAACGGTCACTATGGCAGCATCACACGAAGCCGCAGCGAGAGGCACGGCAGTAATGCAGCTACGGTCACCGGAACTCAGTACAAATCAATTGGTTTTGAGTACTGTAAAATGTTATCGTTGTGGAAAGACAACGCACGATCAGAACCAGTGTTGGTTTAAAAACCAAGAATGCAGAACGTGTGGCAGGCTTGGCCACATAGCTAAAGTATGCCGGTCAGGAAAGAAGACCAGCAACAAAAAGTCACCGCAAGGAAAATACATAAAGGTACACAAGGTGACAAAGAACAGTTCGAACGAACAGAAGTCAGATTCAGACGCCAGCAGTAATGAACTGCGTAGCTTAAGAGTACACAACGTTGGTAAGGATGCAGATCTCCAGACAATTTGGGTCACTCTTCAGATAGCAGGAGTCCAAGTAAAGATGGAATTGGACACTGGATCGGCATTGACGGTCATGAATAAGAAAGATTACAAAAGGTTATTCCAACATATTCCCCTACGGGATACGGAGATTATATTGAAAACATACACGGGGCAAAGAGTGTACCCCATCGGAAAGATAGAGGTAAAAGTGGTCCACAAGGGCAAAGAAAGCCAAGTAATGGACTTATATCTGCTACTTGAAGGAGGTCCACCACTACTGGGATGGGAGTGGATTAGGAAAATGAATATGGACTGGCACTCCTTGAAGGCACTAATGGTAGATTCCGGGGAAACAGATGTCAAACCTAAACGATTGTCCAGAATATTGGATGATGCTAAAGAGGTGTTCCAGCAGGGACTGGGAACACTGAGAGGAATTACGGCAAACATCAAGATTGATGAACATGCACACCCAAAATTTTTCAAAGCCAGACCGGTACCCTATGCAATACGACCTGCTGTAGAAGCGGAACTGGAAGCGCTAGAACATTCAGGTGTACTGTCTAAGGTAGGTTGGAGTGAGTGGGCTACGCCCATTGTTCCCGTTATGAAACGTCCTCCGAGCAACAAGCCAGGAGAACCAGGGAAGGTTCGCATCTGTGGAGAATTCAAGATCACCGTTAATCCGGTGCTTCACACGGTGCAGTATCCGCTTCTGCGGATTGAGGATATTTTTGCTTCGTTGTCTGGCGGGAAACACTTCACCAAGATAGACCTGGCGCAGGCGTACTTGCAGATGGAGGTTGAAGAAGAGTCATGCCAGCACCTCACGATCAACACGCATAGAGGTTTGTACCGGTATAATAGGCTGGTTTTTGGAGTGGCATCGGCTCCAGCAATTTGGCAGAGGGCCATGGAGCAGGTATTACAGGGAATTCCAGGCACACAATGTTACCTGGACGATATTCTGATTACAGGAGATGGTGATGAAGAACACCTCGCAAACTTGGAACTGGTGCTCAACAGACTGAAAGAGTATGGACTTCGAATTAATCGGCAGAAATGTGAGTTCTTTCAGAAGCGGATCTCGTACTGTGGTCATGTCATTGACCGAGAGGGGCTTCATAAGTCTCCTGACAAGATAGAGGCAGTTGTAAAGGCTCCCGCTCCGGATAATGTCTCTCAGTTGAGGTCGTTTCTAGGATTGATTAACTATTACCATAAGTTTCTACTGAATCTATCCACGGTACTGCACCCGCTGAACGCTCTTTTACAGAAGGGGGTACCATGGGAATGGAGCGAAAACTGTAAGAAGGCATTTTGCAAAAGCAAAGAATTGATTACCTCAGAGGAAGTGTTGGCTCACTTCAACCCGACACTGCCTATTCGGTTGGCTTGTGATGCTTCTCCATATGGTATTGGGGCAGTACTCTCACACAAGTTGCCAAATGGCACGGAAAGGCCAGTCGCGTTTGCATCCAGATCATTGACCTCTGCTGAACGCAACTATGTGCAGATCGATAGGGAGGCTCTCAGCCTTGTATGGGGAGTGAAGAAGTTTAATCATTACCTGCAGGGCCAAAAATTCACACTTCTGACAGACCATCAGCCGTTGGTATCCATTTTTAACCCTAAGAAGGGTGTTTCGGTGATGACAGCACAGAGACTCCAGAGATGGTCCCTTTTCCTAGGGGCACATCAATATCAAATAGAATTCAAAGGTACAAAGCAGCATGGCAATGCTGATGGGCTGTCGCGCCTGCCACTACCTGAAGAAGAAGAGACGACGAAAGTTGACCCTGTTGAGTTATTTCATTCGACCATCATCGAGTGTTTACCAGTCACCAATGCAAGTATTGAAAGAGAAACCAGGAACGACCCGACACTGTCCCAAGTCTACGAGGTGACAGTGAAGGGATGGCCAACACATGGTGATCCTCTGTTACCGGCATTCTCGGCAAGGCGAGACCAGCTGTCCGTCTGCCATGGCACTTTGATGTACGGGACAAGAGTGATTATTCCTCCCAAGTTAAGGGAAAGAGTTCTAAAGGAACTGCATGAAGGTCATCTGGGGGGAGTTAAGATGAAAAGTCTTGCTAGGGCTTATGTATGGTGGCTGGGTATTGACCAACAGATAGAGGAGTTGACGAAAAGCTGCGCTGGGTGCCAAAAAGTGCAAAATGCACCTCCGATCGCACCGCTACACCCATGGGAATGGCCTTCAGCCCCATGGCAACGCGTACATATTGACTTTGCTGGTCCATTCATGGACTCCATGTTCCTAATTGCGGTGGACGCACATTCCAAATGGCCAGAAGTGATCAAGATGAATACCACTACTTCAGAAAAGACAATTGCGGTGTTAAGAACAATATTCGCAAGGAACGGATTGCCAGAACAGATATGTTCGGACAACGGACCACAGTTCGTGTCGGAAGAATTCCAAAAATTCTTAAAGAAGAATCGGGTGAAACATTATACCTCTGCCCCATATCAACCGGCGACAGACGGGTTGGCCGAGAGATTTGTCCAAACATTCAAAAAGGCAATAAAGGCCATGAACGATGATCAGATTCCGCTACAACACAAGGTGGACAATTTCCTAATGGCATATCGAAACGCCGCTCATGCAGTAACTAACCAAAGTCCTGCCATGATGTTTTATAACAGGAGGTTGCGGTCCAGGTTGGACTTGTTAAAACCAAATGTGCGGAGGGAAGTGGAAAACAAACAGTTCCGGCATATTAATAACAAGACCACTCGAAGTTTCGACGTAGGACAACCAGTGTTGGCAAGGGACTATGGAAATGAAAAATGGCAGTCCGGAACAATTCGGGCCAGACAAGGACCTCTGATGTACACAGTAGATATTGGTAACAATGTGATAAGGCGTCATGCGGATCAACTGGTAGAATCGAGAGCAAGGGTCGAACCCATGGTTGCGACAGAGACAACTGTGGAAGACGTTAATGAACCTGAAGCATCTACCTCGGCAGGGAATGTACCTGATGATGACGTCCAATACATAGGAAACCAACTAGAGGAGTAACCTCAGCAACAAGAATCAGAGACCACTGAAAGGCGTTATCCAACCCGAATCAGAAGGCCTCCTGAGAGACTGAACCTTTGAACTGTTTATACCTGAAGTTATATATGTATATATGTTATTATGTTATGTTAAATGGGGATATGACTGTTAAGCTAAAAAGGGAGGATTGTGGTGTATGTAACCTGTTCCACCTTAAGAGAACTTAAGCCTGTTCCACCTTAAGAGATGTACTACTTTCTCTGGCTGCTGTATACGTAATACTGGTGGTGACCACCGGTATATAAGTACTGTGTAGTGATATTGCTGTTAGTATGGCCCTGACCTCCAACTAGTAAAGACCTGTTGAAACGTTATTCTTGTAGTCTGTGTCAGTAATTAATCTTAAATACAACTAGAACACACAGACTTAACACAGACCATCATAGTGTTCTCTTGCCCAAAAATTCTGAAATAAAAGCCACCACAAAGCAAACTTTCAAATCCAACTTTATACATCTATCCATTCAATATTACATCAAGAAATCACCCTTATGCATTCTAGTGGCTGTTTTGTGTGCACCTTTGCTTATCCTACTGATGTCACACAGTACTACCCCAGTGGCTGCAGCATTGCTGGTGGAAAGCTGCTGACTTTCAGTGGGGGACACTGCAAATGGCCTTGCTGGTCGACCACGAGGAGCTGGTGATGGGAGTATCCTTCTTCTTCACTCTACTCTCCCTCTTCTTGGTCAACCACTGGCTGGGCAGGCTGGATTTCTTGGGTGTGTGAAATGAGGAAGGCACAAGGGTGGAGTTGTGGTGATGGAAGGGCAGGAAAGTGAGAAGGAGGATAACGTAGGAGGATACCAGAATCTTGTATCCTTTCAGCCCCGCCGCTGGCCAAGGGCTCAGCCATGCACCTGCCAAGAATGGCCAGCACTGTCTCCTCCGGGGGGCGGGGAGGGGCGGGGGGCGGTGAGGTGAAGCTGGGAATGGGAGGTGTGTCTCGTGTTTGGTACAGATTATTGGTAGGTGAGTGATTGCGGGGCAGGGGGTTGTGCGGGGTCGTGCATTGAGCAGTGTGTGAGGCTAGTGGTGCAGTTGGTAGGAGATGGCTTTTGAAGACGCATTCACTGACCTTAACCACTGGCTTGAGGTCATGAAGCTTCTTTGGGCACTGGAGCTAGGTCATGGGGGTGACACTACTGGCAGTGACGGCCTCGGTGATCTGGTCCCACATCCTTCTTTCTGGAGGGCCTCCTGGCCCCTGTGGGTGGAGGACCTCTCTTGCAGTATTGACCCCCTGCACAAAGCTTGAATGCTGCGTGCGAGACCCTGGGTGCCCCTTCCCTGACTTACTGAGCCATTTGAGTTAGTGCTGAAGCACTTTTACCATTTTTTGAGGAGCGGAAGGCAGGTCAGCTTTAAGAGCTGAAGACTCCCATTTGGGAATTCTTTTTAATGTTAATTTTTTTTCTGGAAAGCAGTTGAGCTGCAATGGCTAAAAACTGCATCTTTTTACATGATTTTGAATTTTTTCATTTCAGAAGGCAGTTTCCCCTTTAAGGGACTGAATTGCTTTCTGAACTGGCAGCCTTGTTTTATGAGAAGACTGTTCTTGCTGCAATGACACTACGGCCACGCTACATTGGGGCCTCCTGCCGAGATTAACGCCACCAGAATGGCGTTGCACAGTGCCATCATTTTCGGCAGCCGTTAACACTGGCAGGTTTTTACCGATGTCAAAGTTCTCGGCCCCAGTTCCCATCCAGAAGAGCATGCCCCTTTAAATAGAAGTCTGGCTTTGGTAGGCCCAAATAACAGAACTTGATAGCCATTATATTCCAGTATCTCTCAAAAAATAAAATGGCGAAATCTGAAGTGGATAATAAACGCCTACACAGATATAGCATAGATGAAAATAGTGGCTGACAGTTGCAACAAATTGTCGTGTGATAAGATCTGCTGCAATGATAAGAGGTGACACAAGCTGCACTTCTGTTATGAATTTCTCTTTTTATTTTGCTATTATTTTATAAATGCATAGAATCAAATGTCTTTCATGCTGCCGTATTTGTCACACTGTGCTATGAAATTGTGTAACCTGTGGTGTTAAGCTGGAATTGTGGAAATGTCAGAAAAACACATTTAAAATAATGTTTAGATTAACATCATATGGAGTTGGACATAATGGAGCTGGTGCAATCATAGTTACTTTTTTCTCCCTATAGAAAACAAACAAAACTAGTGCTCAATTTTTGGAGTTTGTTTCTCTTTCTGTTTCTTTCCCTCTCTCTACTGTCATGTAGCCATGCATTATTCCCCAGCACAGTAAGCAGAAAGCTTCTTTTGACTCTACGCTACAGTAGTGGTGTGTGAGTGTACTCTGGATTGATATGACATCTTTTGACTTTGTTTTTTTTTGTTGCCTTCCTCAGGTGCCATGGCTCTGCTTGGCACAATACCTTGCCAGTCAGCTTGGCTGAGACCAGGGACTCACCACCTGGGACTCGGGATGAAAATGGGCATTCCCAGCACTCCATGGCACAATATTAGACTGTTTGTACATGGCCTTCACGTGAACTCAATTCAAACTAAGCTTCGATGGAACGGTTTTGAAGGAAAAATAATTTTTATTTTATATTTTACCCCTTAAAACATTACCAGAGTTTCTTTTCATAGCTGATAGCTTGCTGCAAGAGAGGAACAGGTTGGCCCAGAGGCCACAGTTGATTAGATGTTGACTCATCATTCACAGGCAAAGCAACTAGATATCACTTAGGCTAGACTCCCCATAGTGCCCCATAGACTCTGTTACAGAATCATTGAAACTTACTGCACAGAAGGAGGCCATTCAGCCCGTTGTGCCTGTGCTGGCTCTTTGAAGGAGCAGTCGCGCTTAGTCCCACATCCCCATTTTTTGTCCGTAACCCTGTAAGTTGCTCATCCTCAAGTACCTGTCCAACTCCCTTTCAAAATTATTTCTGGAATCAGCTTCCCCCACCTTTTCAGATAGTGTGTTCCAGATCCTGATAACTCTCTGAGTGAAAAAAATTCTCATCTCCCCTCTAGATCTTTTGCCAATGATTTTGAATCTATGACCTCTGGGTATTGACCCATTCAGCAGAGGGAATAATTTTTCTCTATCCACTCTATCAAAACCTCTCATCATCTTGAAAACCTCTATTAGGTCACCTCTTAACCTTCTCTATTCCAACAGTCCTAATTTTTCCACCCTCTCCTCATAACTGAAGTGCCTCATCCCTGGTAACATTCTGGCAAACCTTCTCTGTACCCTTTCTAATGCCTTTACATCTTTCCTGAAATGTGGTGCCCAGAATTGTTCACAATACTCCAGCTGAGGCCTAACCAGTGATTTATAAAGTTCCAGCATGATCTCTTTGCTTTTATATTTTATTCCTCTATTTATAAACCCAATTAACCCCTATGCTTTTTTAACCGACTTATCAACTTGCCCTGCCACCTTTAAGGATTTGTGTCTATGGACTCATCTACACGTTTCAAGATCGTGCCATTTATAGTATACTGTATTTCCATATTAGTCCTCCAAAAGTGTCTCATTTCACACTTCTCCGCATTGAGCTCCATTTGCCATGCTTCTGCCCACTTCACCAACCTGTCTAGGTCATTTTGAAGCCTATAACTATCCTCATCATGAGTTGCTACTTTGGCAAGTTTCGTATCATCTGCAAACTTTATAATGCAAATCCCGACACCCGAGTCTAGGTCGTTTATAAAAATTGAAAACTGTTGTGCATCGTTAAGTTCCAACATCAGAAATAAATTCACTTTCTTAATGCATTCAATGTAGAAGATACTTGCTCTTTTCTGTCATGAGATTAGAATCTTGGAACAAGCTCATTATTTATGCCTGTGTCAGTGTGTGTCCTGGGCTGCAGGCTCCCAGCCTCTATGATCTGAGGGATCAAAATGGCTGAGTCAATTTGAGTCTGATGTATTCATTGATCCTAATGCTCCAGTACCAACTTTTTATATTGAACTTCCTATAATGATTTAATTTCATATACTGTATAGTACGCCCACCCAAGATCGGAACAAAGCTTAAGATAAACTTTCCTTCCATCTGCAAAGCTTTCTCACATATACTGCATTGTAGTTCATTATGAATAAGGCCAATTGGATACAAACAAATCTTAAATAAATATTTTCAGATCAGCTTAACCTTAAGATCAATTTTTTACCCTCTGTCCCACAGTGCAGTGGATGAGTGGAGCTCAGTGTTGTGAAGGACCACCATTAGATGCCTATCATGTCTTACCACTGTATAATATGGTCCAGTGCAGTATTTATAAAGCCTGTCACCACATCTAATGGTGGAAAATTGATATTGCATGAACATTTTCATGTTGTGACTATTTATATTTCCTAATACTAGATCATATTAATATTATATCTCCTCTCTTTACACAACCGCCCCCGCCCCAACATCCAACAAACAATAACTGTATTTGAACCAGTCTGATACAGGGTGAATCTTCTACACTTTCAGATACTGAGTGTTATGCAATGCTAGCTTTAAGACTTTAAGAAACCTCCTGCTCTGAAGTAAACTACCCCTTCAACATTACTAATGCAATACCATTCAATTAGTTCCTGATATCAGTACATTTGCAGAGCAGTGACAGCACCCGGCTGCAGACATTACTGTACACGTATAGGGAGCAGAGATACCCATCTTCCTTGTAGTAAGAGCAATGGGGCATTTACAGAATAAGAATTACCTGCTGAGTGGTCCATTGATATCAAAGTCCCTTAGAACACCATCATATCTCTGATATCAAAGGACATCAACACCTACTATCCAGATTAACAAGTTTTAAATTGGCACTAAAGGGAGTGTGCATTTTCTGGAAAGAATGCTACTATGTGTGCTCCATGTGTTTGTGTATCTCCACAATGGGGTAATAGATGTTAGGTAAAGTGTCAATAGGGAATGTACAGTCTGGAATGCAGCAATTTCACTGATTGATCACTATCCTGATGCATATATCTTCTCAGGATCCTGCCTTTAATATTTAACATAATGAGCACTATGCAATAAAAGTGCAAGTTATCGAAAAGTCCAAGTCGATGCTGCCTGTACCTAACAGTAAGGTTTCTGCTTCAAGTGTGGGGGAGAAATTGGGAAAAATTGAAGAATTGTGATTCTTCAATAGATTTCCCAGTGGCCAACGTTTAAATGAATATGACCCATTAACGCAGGGCTGGCTTGTAAGTAGCAGACCGGCTGAGAAGCTGACTTTGATATGCTGCACACCGACTGCATTGCTGGACTCTTTGGCAGGCAGATGCGTAAGCAACTTGGAGGGATCCATAAATAGATTCGGCATAGTTTGCCAGTGAAGTATTTTTGTCCGGGACTGTGGTGCGGTGCTACTGCTGCTGTTGCTGTGTAATACTGCTCAGGACGTCTAGTGTCAGAGATTAAATCCTCTGCACATACCCTTGATCGGTTTAATTGACAGAGCACCTGGCTGGCCTGATCTCATTTCTGCTGATTGGTAGATATTCTGTATACCATCTGCATGGGACCGGAATAGAATGAATTTCTCATGTCCAGCTCTTACTTTGCTTCAGATAATTGAAGCAGAAGAGCCTGATCATTGACACTCTACCTACAGTTGCCATTTTTGCTTGTTTGTGCAGCTTTGATAAGAACATTTTTACTAGACTGGCTAGCACATCATTAAAGGCAACATTTGTGGAAGTAAATGGTTGAACAATATCAAGTTTTGTCAAGAGAACCGAAAGTAATATTCATCAAGTTAGTTCAAATTTCCAGCATTCGCAGTATTTTGCTTTTGTAATATTCATTAGGTTGGATTCTGAGGGAAACTGGGTAGCGCATTGGGTCTGCAAATTGCCCTTTCACCTCTCCGATTTGGGCTTATATCCACAATGAGACTGATGGGGTGACAGCCTCCATTTTTTGCTGGATTTCAGAGTTATACATGAAGTAAGTTTGGGTTGTCTCAGCTCCTCAGAAACCACCCATTAATCCAGAACAAATGGTACTATGCTGTCAGTCTTTTCAAAGCTGATGTACTTTTCTGAAATAAGAACAGAAAATTGCTGGAAACACTCAGCAGGTCAGGCAGCATCTGTAGAGAGAGAAACAGAGTTAACATTTCAGGTTGATGACCTTTCGTCAGAACTGGAAAAAGTTAGAGATGTAACAGATTTTAAGTAAGTGCAGGGGCAGGGAAAGGGGGGAGTGGATGAAAGAACAAAAGGGAAGGTCTGTGATAGGATGGAAGGCAGGAGAGATTAAATGACCAAAGGTATGATTGTACAAAGCAAAAGGAGATGGTAATGGGACAAGTAAAGAAACAAAAGATAGGTCTAGAAGAGGTGTAAATAGGTATAGCAGAATCATCAACAGTTGCCATCTGAAAAAATGGGGGGTAGAGGTTATGGTCTGAAATTGTTGAATTCAATGTTGAGTCCAGAAGGCTGTAAAGTACCTAATAGAAAGATGAGGTGCTGTTCCTTGAGCTTACGTTGAGCTTCGTTGGCACAGTGTAAGAGGCTGAGGACAGAGAGGTCAGAGTGGGAGTGGAGCGGACAATTAAAGTGACAGGCGACTGGAAGCTCGGGGCCACGCTTGCAGACTGAACGGATGTGTTCCACAAAGCGGTCACCCAATCTGCGTTTGGTCTCCCCAGTGTAGAGGAGACTGCATCGTGAGCAGCGAATATAGTATACTAAATTGCATATATATATTTACTAGATGGAGTGCCCGGCAATGCCGAGGGTTTTTTGAGGGCATGTTGTTATGGAAAAAAGTAGAAATAATTTTTATATATATAAATGAGTTTGTCTGTCTGTGTGGGAAGGAGAGAGAGAGAGAGAGAGGGGGAAAGAGAGAGAGAGAGGGAAAGAGAGAGGGGGAAGGAGAGAGGAGAAAGGGGGGAAGGAGAGAGAGAGAGAGAGGGGGAGAGAGAGAGAAAGGGGGAAGGAGAGAGAGAGAGACTGGGGGGAAAAGAGAGAGACGGGGGAGAGAGAGACTGGGGGGAGAGAAGGTCTGGGGGAAGAGAGAGAGAGAGAGAGACTGGGGGGAGAGAGAGAGAGAGATGGGGAAGGATATATATAAATGAGTTTTGTCTGTCTGTCTGAGTGGGAAGGAGAGAGAGAGAGAGGGAAAGAGAGAGGGGGAAGGAGAGAGAGAGAAAGGGGGAAGGAGAGAGAGACAGAGAGGGAAGGAGAGAGAGAGACAGAGAGGGAAGGAGAGAGAGACAGAGAGGGAAGGAGAGAGAGAGAGAGAGAGGGAAGGAGAGAGAGAGAGAGAGAGAGGGAAGGAGAGAGAGAGAGAGAGGGAAGGAGAGAGAGAGAGAGAGGGGAAGGAGAGAGAGAGGGAAGTAGAGAGAGAGAGAGAAGGAGAGAGAGAGAGCGAAGGGGAGAGAGAGAGAGAGGGAAGGAGAGAGAGAGGGAGAGAGGGAAGGCGAGAGAGAGAGAGAGGGAAGGAGAGAGAGAGAGAGGGGGAAGGAGAGAGAGAGAGGGAAGGAGAGAGAGACAGAGACAGAGAGAGAGGGAAGGAGAGAGAGACAGAGAGAGAGAGAGAGAGAGGGAAGGAGAGAGAGAGAGAGGGAAGGAGAAAGTGAGGGAAGGAGATGGAGAAGAGAGGAAGACACCCCGGTGAAGGGGCTGGACCTCAGAGCCCGGCGGGTGAAGAAGGGCGGCCCGCCAGTTTGTGAGGTCAGCGGGAAGTTTGAATTGCGGCGGCCAAAGGAAGGAAGGAAGGAAGAAGGCGAGCTCTCCCTCCCCTCTCCCACCCCTTCACACTTTCCCTCCCTCACCCTCTCTCTCTCCCCTCCCCCTCTCTCTCCCTGCCGCTCTCTCTCTCCCCGCTCTCTCTCCCCACGCTCTCTCCCTCCCTCCCTCTCTCCTCCCTCCCTCCCTCCCCTCTCCTCTCTCTCCCTCTCCCCTCCTCTCTCCTCCCTCCCTCCCTCCCCCTCTCTCCCTCCCTCCCCTCTCCCTCCCTAGCGCCTCGGGCCCGGCCCGACTCACCTGAGCTGAGCTCCCGCTCCGACCTGACCCCCCGTGCGCTGCCTAGCGCCTCAGGCCCAGCCCGATGGACCCCTGCCTCTCCGCTGAAGCGGAGCCCCTGCGCACAGCATAGCGCCTCAGGCTCGGCCCGACTCACCCGAGCTCAGCTCCGCTGTGGCCTGCCGCCGCTCACCCGAGCTCAGCTGCCGCTGCGACCCGCCGCCGCCGCTCCCCCGCTCGCTGTCTCTCGGGCCACGTGGTTGTCTGTTTTCCCACGCAGCCGGCCAGAGAAAAGAAAAACAAAAGAGATGAAGAGTCTAATTTTAAAGCAGCCTCTCCCCCGCTAAAGGTGAGAGCCGGAGGGAGATTTTGCGGGTGAAGAATGGCGGCTGCCATTTTGGTGAGGCACTAATGGCAGGCTGCAGGATTAGGCCCCGCCCAGACACACCATGTAACGCCCCCCCGTGATGCAGTGCGCTCCCCCCCGTAGGATTGGTCAACCTTCACGTCACTCATTGCTAATGAACGGATTCCCCCGTAGGATTGGTCAACCACTAATGAGCGGATTTTGTCCATTTTTTGAACATTTTTTGTATACTGTCAGAACAATTTTTGTCTGACCAAAAATAAATATGCCTAGGACACTCCCCTAATCATAAGCTTTCTTTTGATATAGCATATGTGTAGGTACGCTCTAACTTTTGAGTTAAGCCTGGACAGACAGACAGACAGACAGACAGACAGACAGAAACCACGATCCGCTGGGGTGCCCGGCGGTGCCGTGGGTTTTTTTGAGGGCATGTTGTTATGAAAAAATTA